>NC_045956.1:123483588-123783588 GCF_010909765.2 Amblyraja radiata
AAAGCAGCCATCTACGTGAGTCATCTATCTCATTGTTTCTTCTTCAGTAGTGAATTGAAAATAAATATGGTCTAATCAGAACTGCTGAAGAAATTGGCATGGAGAAAAAAGTGTACTTTCACATTGTACAAGACAATAAACAATGTTTATCATCATATTGTAGTTCAAGTTGTCTCTGAATAAGTAAATGTTTAGGACAGACTTGCATTCAAACAATCAGCTGCATTATCAGGTACATAAAAACTGACGCAAAATCGACTTTTGAAATCCTTCAGTGGCCTTGCGTAATGAGCCTTCTGCTCTGGCAGCAAGTTCTTCACAATACCCCACTCACTGCATCTGCAGTGCAGCACATGCTTCTTGTATGCGAGGTCTTCGTATTTTTAATCTTTATCTTTATAACATAACAGATACCATTGTGTACTGTGAACGTACAGTAGATTTGATCGGAGTGAAGTGACGCAATGTACCAATTCATAACACGTAATATACAATCAATTCAAGTGATAACTTACCTATTATCAACTAACAATAGCAACTGCCAATTGTTTTTGCTGCACGTTTACAAATATGAAAAATATGGTTATTTCGCTTATTAAATTATTTTAAAATTACTTTTAAATTATTATTTCACATTTCCTAAGAGGAAATATTTAGAGGATAATTAATAAATATTCTGTGGTTTATGCCATTTATTGTTGCCACAAACAATACTCGCACAGATGTGTTTTCAGGAAAAAATAATAAATTTCCTTTTTTCATAATTATGCTACAGAGAGCTGTACCTACCATACATTGTCATTAGTTTTACGTCCCATGCATTTTGATTGCATCCTCACAGCAAGCTTCCATTGTAATTTGTTTAACAGTTATAACCTTGAAGTTTAAAAAAGTGTTTCACTTCCCTTCTTACTTGTAAGTTCTTGTTTCTAAACTTTTGTCCCCTAGTATTTCAACCCTTTGCCAGGGTGAATTATTTGCCTACATCATCAAATCCTCTTCCCCATTTTGTGGCCCAGCTAGAAAACAGAACAGTAATTGCTTCATAAATGTAGTCAAGTCACTGTGTCTAATGAAGTTGTTATTTAAATATAAATAATCATGTATAAATATGCAGCTATAATCCACAGGGCTGTCTGTAGTGCCCTGCAATGCTGAGTGAGGCCCTCTTTTATTTGTTTCTGAATGAATGAATACTTTGTTGTCACATTTTTTGCTTGCATACATACCCAAGGTATGCAAATAGTCGCCACATAAAGAGCGTTTATAAAGTTACAAAGTAATCTGCGCCAGATCCCCCTTTGTTCTTCTTCCCCCCCCCCGCCGTCCCTTATGGTGGTCCCCCCCACGCCGGGTCCTCCATTGTTCTTCCCCCTCCCTCACTGCGACTGTTTCCATCAATATGTCCTTTGTTCGTATTATTTCCACTTTATTGTCGGAATTGTGTATACTACGACTAGAATGATGATAATAGTCCAGCTCTTCCTGATCCAGATCGTTTATCAAGATCCCACCAGCTTAGTTCCATTGGCAGCAAGATCTCTGGAAGCTCATTGAGGGGGGAAAACTGTCCTGAAAGCTTTGATAGCTGTCAAAGTGGGGGCCCTGGTATGGAGGTTTAGCGAGTTGCAAAAGCAGTGAGGCTTTACATATGCTTCTGCCATGCAGAGGCAATAAAAAAAACGATTAACACCCAAATGAATACTTCATATTTTTTTTTAAATAAAATTATTACCTAAAATAATTTATAATATTACACTTTTAAAAGTCAATGCAAAGCAGTGTGTCTTTTCCTATCCTTCCACCCTGCAGTCCATGAAATTAATGGGGACTTCAACGGAAAGCCATTCTCAAATGGAAGGCTAGGACATCTCAGCATAGCTCGGTTTTGCTGTCGGATACGGCCGTGGCACCTCGAGCGACCCTTTTTAAGCTTGTCCAGGTATTTCATAAGATTATGTGATAGTGGTAGAATTAGGCCATTCCGCTCATCAAGTCTACTCCGCCATTCAATCATGGCTGATCCATCTCTCCCTCCTGACCCCATTCTCTTGCCTTCTCCCCATAACCTCTGACACCTATACTAATCAAAATCTATCTAAATATATCCACCGATTTTGCCTCCACAACCTTTTGTGGCAAAGATTCCACAGATTCACCACCCTCTGACTAAGGAAATTTCTCTTCATCTTCCTAAAAGAACGTCCTTTAATTCTGAGGCTGCGACCTAGTACTAGACTCTCCCACTAGTGGAAACATCCTCTCATCATCCAATCTATCCAAGCCTTTCACTATTCTGTATGTTTTAATGAGGTCCCCCTTCTTTTTGAATCTTTATTTTCTGAGATTCAACATTCCTCCTTTCCAATAGTCTTTAATCAACCCAAAGATAAACACTACTGTCACCTAGTATATTAAAATTATGTTCACATAGTCCAATTTCTAGGCATACGCTAACTTTCTGAGACAATATGTCAAAACAGAGGAAAAAGAAAATACCAGTGAAAGAAGACAATTTGAAAATTATGGTACACAATGAGGGAGAGCAAATTACTGAGGAGAAATTTTGAGATGTGAAACCTAATTTAGTTTGATATGGTGTTGTTATAATTTTCTGAAGTATTTACTTTTTTTTAATTAATTCCACGTTAGCTTAAAACCCAATGGTGTGAACACTGGATTTTTCAGTTACAGATAACTGTAATCTCCTAGTGTCCACCTACATCCTCTCTCCTTTCATTTTTTCCTTTCTGTTTCCACGTATCACCCATCAGTCCATGTTTTTAGTCTCCTCCCTCCTGCTGCCCCACCTGACTCTACCTGCCCATCAGCTCCACTTTACTTAGTTCCACCTATCACTTAAGATATTAAAAAAATGCTGGAGCAACTCAGCAGAATCTCTGGAGAGAAGGAATGGGTGCCATTTTGGGTCAAAACCCTCATCTACCCGTCTCACCCTTCCACTCCCCACTTGATACTGGCTCACTTCATACTCATCCCTTTCCTATCCACAGATGCTTCTTGACCCACTGATAGAGGATAGGTTTTTCTTAGATAAGTACAGAGTGTAAGATAGTCTTGGCTAAGGGAAGGAAGAAGATTGTCTCAGCGGTGCAGAGAGTGTGTTAGAGGGGAAGAACCTGATGAGCATGACGAAAGGCAGATGACATTTTGTAAAGCTGGGCGCGAAAGAGGATGTAGTTGAGATGAGGATTCACATGAATGCTGCTGCTGACAACCAGCTGAATGGTTGCCTGAACCTTTCTTATATCATGCTGTAAGAAAAGGCATAAACAAACCAGCTCGCTATGAAATAGATTTAAAAATAATAGCCAAATCTTTCAAAAATATTTATTACCTGGTAGGTAATCACTCACCGGCAGTTTTTCTATGCTGGTAGCAGTCTTGGGTGGTGAATAAACATTTTCATTTATTTTCAATAAAACTTGCAGAAAAGTTGATTAGCCAACAAACCCTTCCTCCAAAAAATCTAGCCTTTTAAAGTGGGAGAATCAAATTGTGTATTTGCTCATTCTTTTTAATTCAAAATGTTGCGGTGCAAAGTATGTTACTTTTATACAGGTGCTTGCAAAAGGAGTTATAGTGCTGAGTTGTTTTTAATGTATCTTACCATTTGATGGAATGAAGGTCAGATTACAGTCTAATTTCATTGCAATTTACCTTAATCACATTATGACGCATTTAAAAGATACCTGTTACCAAAATAAACTCCCTCTTCGAGACACTGTTATGCACAAGAGAGCATAAGTGATGACAGGAATTTAGTGGTGAGCCAACAGTTGATCTGAAAAGATTGCTGCTTCTTTCTGTGACTCTAACATCTAATCATGGTTACATTTATTTCCAGAGTACTGTCCCATCCCCTTTTCCATATTGTTAATAGATTTTAGTTTACTGAATAGCACCTGAGAACATAGTTCGGAACATTTAAAGGAATTTTTATAAATCCCACCTATCTGACCTTTTTAAGATTTTGAGTGACCACTCGGTAATCTCTCTGGGCACCTGATTAAGCTCACTTGACACCTGACAAAGTGCAGAAGGCACCTGACCAAACTCAAGTCCTTATTTCCACATATCCAGCATGCTGCTGGAAGGCAGGTCACAAGGATATGTGTGAGATTCATGAGTTTGCATGATATCATTGGACACCAGCATTTAACTGTTCAAAGCTTTGCATGCCTGAGGCGTGTGGCTCTGATGTTGCTGGAAACCCTATCATTAAAATGACAGCTGATATGAATCCGTAATGTACTCAATGCAAAATGCCTTTCCCCTGCAGTTTAACTGCTTGCTTGCCATATACCTATTGACCAGGCAGAATTAAAATTAAGCACAGCATATTGAGTGTGATTTGTGCTTTGCAAAATAAAATGAGAACTAAATTGGCCTTGTGCAATATTTCCAAGCAAGTGTTGGTGAACTGGGTGGATTGGAAAACTGACTCTCAATATGGTAATGCTCATTTTGCTTTTTCATTTAAAATGAGATTTGTCTCCTCTTGGTCATAGTCTGTAATATATGGGGTGGATGGAGGGGGGGAAAGGGGTTGCAGAATTGGTCTGCTCCAGTAGCATCCCTTGGGATGACCCCAACAGTTTGTAGGAGTAGCAGAAGGCCCCTTCTTGTGCCAAAGACAGCATAGCGAATGTGCGCCAAAATACGTGTAGATGAGTGTGTCTGGGCTGATGCATGGGGGTTCCCATGACCCATGGCAAATATTTCATAAAACTAGCAGTTGTTTTCTTCAGTGATTGAGACAATTACCCAGCCTGATCCTGTTGGCGAACAGTTGGTATCAATAGGGTGTTCAAGAAGGAACATAGATACATAGATACATAGAAAATAGGTGCAGGAGTAGGCCATTCGGCCCTTCGAGCCAGCACCGCCATTCAATATGATCATGGCTGATCATCCAACTCAGTATCCAGTATCCCGGAACTGCAGATGCTGGAAAATCGAAGGTAGACAAAAGTGCTGGAGAAACTCAGCGGGTGAGGCAGCATCTATGGAGCGATGGAAATAGGCAACGTTTCGGGCCAAACGTTGAAGAAGTGTTTCGGCCTGAAATGTTGCCTATTTCCTTCGCTCCATAGATGCTGCCTCACCCGCTGGGTTACATAGAAACATAGAAAATAGGTGCAGGAGTAGGCCATTCGGCCCCGAGCCTGCACCGCCATTCAATATGATCATGGCTGATCATCCAACTCAGTATCCTGTACCTGCCTTCTCTCCATACCCCCTGATCCCTTTAGCCACAAGGGCCACATCTAACTCCCTCTTAAATATAGCCAATGAACTGGCCTCAACTACCTTCTGTGCCAGGGAGTTCCAGAGATTCACCACTCTCTGTGTGAAAAATGTCTCATCTCGGTCCTAAAGGATTTCACCTTCATCCTTAAACTGTGACCCCTTGTCCTGGACTTCCCCAACATCTGGAACAATCTTCCTGCATCTAGCCTGTCCAACCCCTTAAGAATGTTGTAAGTTTCTATAAGATCCCCCCTTAATCTTCTAAATTCTAGCGAGTACAAGCCGAGTCTATCCAGTCTTTCTTCATATGAAAGTCCTGACATCCCAGGAATCAGTCTGGTGAACCTTCTCTGTACTGGGTTTCTCCAGCATTCTGGTATCAATCAGGTCATTAGAGATTAGAGTTCCAGAAACACTTTGTATATAAAGTTCCCGTACAGTTTTTTTTTGGCCGGTGATCTTGTACAGAACATACGTGAATTTCTTCCCCAACAAGCCATCCTGGAATCTCAGGCTGACGTATGAATTTTAGGCCAACATATGTAGCCTATATATATATATATATGGCCTATATTTACAAGATCTGATCTAACCACTACTCTTTCAGGCAGCCTCCTGGCAAGATAACATAGGACACTTGTAGATAGCACAGCACATCCTTGGGAAGCAGGTGATTACGTACCATTTCAATTTTACTTTAAGTTCATCAGCATTGTAAAGTTTAAAAATTGTTTGTGTAGATGACTGGCCTATCATTATGAAAATCAGACTTGCACTTATTTAGTGCTTTTCAGCACCACCCTTCACGTGGTCCGCCCTGTTTCGACAATGCAGTCAAATAAGATCAAATAGAACAAGTTGTCCTACAACTTTAGGCTGTGCACGCCATACGCAAGAAGAAGAAGCACCACCAGGATAGCCATATGAAATATTTATTTGAACTATTGCTGTAACAAACACGATCAAGTTGCATTTACACAGGGCCTTTCATACTCCTTCCACCATTTCCCAAAAGTGCTTTAAAGCCCAAGAAATGGTTTTGAAATATGATAATTTGTGCAATGCAGGAAATATGGCAGTAAGTTCACGCTCAGCGAGTTCTCACAAACAGTCATGTGATAATGACTAGGTAATCTGCTTTTAGTGGTGGTGATTGATGGCTGAATATTGGCCAGAGCACCTGGCTCCCTTGCTCTTCATCGAAGTAATGGTATGGGACCTTTTGGTATCCTTGCACTCAATCAGGGCCTATGTTTAACAACACATCCCACAGGCAGCTACTCCAGCAGTGCAGCAATACTTCAACATTTCATTTATACATCATCTCACATTTTTATGCTAAAGGCTCTGAAATGAAACATTATGATTCTAAGATTATAGTGCTGCCAATTATTGATTATTAATTGTACATTGAATTTTATTGACAGAAATAACTCAGATTTTGCTATATTGTCAGTTATTAATCCTCTGGCATTTTTTCCAGTTAGCATTTTTGATATTTTTAACACAAACATTGTCTTTCTGCTTTATGTTTTCAGATTTAACAGGAAATTGTTATAAATGGACATATGCATATCTGTTCAATATATTTATTATGATAGAATGTCGCAGTAAACTTGTTTGTTTTGTTTTCTTCTGGAGAAATGCCAGATCCTGATCCTCTATAGAACTCCATGCCGGGATTTATAGTCAGCCCGGCTCTTCGCTTGTACGGTGCACTAATGCTTCTGGTTCAAAGGAGGTGCAACTTTGTTAGTTGTGTGATGCCACATACGAGTCCACTAACTGATTCTCGCATTATGAAGATAAAACTAGTCATATTTTCTTAAAATGGAATGAATGATTGGATGTCACAGTTAAAACGGAAAAAAACAGGAAACCTTGTTTTCTTCTGTCTTATTGGAGCTGGAATGAGTATTCTCTGAGTTACTGAGAGGACATACAGGCTTCTTCATATGGTTTCATACATGCAGCTGAGCAGCTGTGGAGCAGTTACAAAATCATTTGGAATCGTCATGGAGAAATTTTCATTAGAAATGTGAAACTGTCTCAAGTACCTGGCTCAGGATAAAAGCTTGCACTTATTTTATGGAAAATATTAAGCAGGCAAAATAAGTTTGTTCACTCTGGCTTTAACAGCACCAATTGATCAAAGGATGGACAAAGAGTTAATTCTTCATTCATTGTGTTCTGTTTCTGAATGACGGACCTGCTACTGTGTTTTCCTCTCCTGCTGGAAAATCAAAATCGCAACGCTTTGGATTGAGAAGAGAAAGGGATATTTTCCTGAAGTTATATTTTGTTGAAAAACATTATGAAGGACAACTCATGTGTGAGCTCTGGTCACCCGAACATGGCTTTGTGCGACATGGTGGACCCTTACACTATCAAAGCTAAACCTGTAAAAAGTTCAAAAGCTGAACTTCCATTCATCTGTTTGTTCACAGAGGAGGCCTACCAAAAACTTGCAACAGAGACTCTGGAGGAACTTGACTGGTGCCTGGACCAGCTGGAGACCCTGCAAACCAGGAATTCTGTCAGTGAAATGGCCTCTAACAAGGTAGGTCGGTGATGCCGTGCCTTATTGATTACCTGGCCTATTTGGATAACAGTTGAGGCAGAAATAGAGACATAGAGTGATACAGTGTGGAAACAGGCCCTTCGGCCAAACTTGCCCACACCAGCCAACATGTCCAAGCTACACTAGTTCCCATCTGCCAGCATATGGTCCATATCCCTCCAAACCTGTCCTATCCGTGTACCTGTCTTAACTGCATCTTAAATGTTGGGATAGCCCCTGCCTCAACTACCTCCTCTGGCAGCTTGTTCCATACATCCACCACCCTTTGTGTGAAAAAGTTACCCCTCAGATTCCTGTTAAATCTCTTCCCTTTCACCTTAAACCTATGTCCTCTGGTCCTTGATTCACCTGCACTGGGCAAGATACTCTGTGCATCTACCCAATCTATTCCTCTCATGATCTTATACACCTTTATAAGATTAAATAATGTGTGCTGTGATATAACGTAGAGAATAAAATTTAGTAAGAATGCACCGGTAAAGCAATAAATGTTTGAAATATTGCAAGTGATCAAGATCTGACTGATCGAGGGCAGGGAAGATGTTTCTATGGAAAGTTTCCTGTTTAATATCATACAGTCATATTCTGTAAACATTAGGAAAAAACAGCCTCATTAAGAATCAACACACGCACTAAGTTTGGACTCAAATAGGTGGCCTGTTCCCCACACCGAACCTCTGAGGTCAAATGTTTTACTCTCTATTGCATTGTAATCAACGGATCAAATTAGTGTAACTGCAGCGAAATATTACATATTTGTGGGTAAGAATATAGACATATATTGTTCATTTTTTTATAATCTGAACACAGGCCTTATTTATCTACTGTCAATAATATATTTTCTGAAATATATTCTTCACTGAAAATAATATTTTAATCGGTTTTGCAGTGGTGGTATTTCCAGTCTGTTTGCAGATTAAGAATTTAAATGCTTTCTGATCATTTCGTGTTTGTTTCTCTGAGACAAATTTAGAATTACAATAAGATAGTCTCATAATTGAATTCTAATTCTAATGGAATACGTTTTGTACAAATATTGTTGATTGTCCAACACTGCAATTTGAATTTAGTTCAAGCTTTCATCAGTAAGTACAATGAATGAAGCACATTGCAATTTAAAGGGTTTTCCAGTCTGATGTTTTGATGGAAGTTTTGGGAGTTAGAATTTAAGATTACCAGATTATATTGCAAATGGATGCAAAGGCTCAACCCGAAATGTCACCCGTTCCTTCTATCCAGAGATGCTGCCTGTCCCGTTGAGTTACTCTAGCATTTTGTGTCTATCTTCGTGTAATCCAGCATCTGCAATTCCTTCCTACACATTTTGTCTGCTCCAATGAGAAATCTCCTCAAGGTATGCCTACTTTGAATAAGTTCTCTGACAAGGGTTCTGCAACAATCTCTCTCACTGCTCCCCCTCCTCTGTTGTCCAGCTCTACGACCAGGATTCTCATTTTCACACCTTACCCTTCCTTATCTCTGTGTCTCCCTCTCCCCCGACTCTCAGTCTGAAGAAGAGTCTCGACCCCACCTGTCCCGCTGAGTTACTCCAGCATTTTGTGTCTATCTTCGGTGTAAACCACCATCTGCAGTTCCTTCCTATGCTATACTTATCAAGGCAGATATTTGTCCACCTCAGCCACCACTGTGAAATATGGGACATGTTTGTAATTTAATCATCACAATATATAGGGCACTGCATGTTACTCTCAAAAGAAATAGGGAGAAAGACATTAGAGTCATAGTCAGAAACGGGACCTGTGGCCCAACTTGCCTAAGCCGTCCAAAATACTCCATCTACACTATTCCCACCTGCCCGTGTTTAGCTCATATCCCTCTAAACCTTTCCTATCCTTGTACCTTTCCAAATGTCTTTTAAATGTTGATATAATACCTGCCACAACTAGTTTCTCTGGCAGCTCATTCCATTTACACACCACCCTCAGTGTGAAAAAATAGCCCCTCAGTTTCCTATCGAATCTATCCCCTCTCACCTTAAACCTATGTCCTCTGGTTCTTGATTTTCCTACTCTGGTTAAAAGACTGTAATCATCTCTTCTATTCCCCTCAGGATCTTATAAATCTCTATAAGATTATCCCTCACCCTTCTGTACTCCAAGGAATAAAGTCTTAGCCTGCGCAACCTCTCCCAATAGCTTTGTCCCTCAAGTCCTGGCAACATCCTTGTAAATCTTCCCTGCATTCTTTCCAGCTTAACAACATTGTTCCTATAGCAGGGTAAACAATACTCAACACATTACTCCAAATGCAGCCTCACCAATCTATTTTACAACTGCAACATAACACCCCAACTTCTATACTCAATACCCTGACCTATGAAGGCCAATGTGTTGATAGCCTCTTGTCCACCCCTATTGACCTGTGTTGCCACATTCAAGGAACTATGTACCTGTACTCCTGGGTCCCTCTGCTCTACCACACTCCCCAGGGCTCTGCCATTTATTGTGAAGGTCCTGCCCTGGTTAACATGCCAAAATGCCACATATCACACTTGACTACATCATGTTTAAGAAAGAACTGCTGATGCTGGAAAAATCTAAAGTAGACAAAAAATGCTGGAGAAACTCAGTGGGTGAGGAAGCATCTATGGAGAAAAGGAGCAGGCAACGTTTCAGCGAGACCCTTCTTCAGACTGCTGTCGGGGGGGTGGGGGCGGGGCGGGGCATTTTCCTGCCTACACCTTTTCGCCTTAGATGCTGCCTCACCCGCTGAGTTTCTCCATCATTTCTTGACTATATCATACTCCATCAACCATTCCTCAACCCACTAGCTCAACTCATCATGCTGTAAAATTGGAATTTTTCCTAGGTTTTTGTAAGCAAAGTATAATGAAATCAAATATATATTGGAAGTGATTATAATTTGAATTCTGTGTAAAGCAACCTTTAGCATCAATTCTAATAACATACAAGTTTTAGTGGGTTCCATCATTTGAGGGCACGGGACCTGTACTCGATAGAGTTTAGAAGGATGAGGGGGACCTCAATGACACTTACCGAACAGTGAAAGGCTTGGATAGAGTGGATGTGGAGAAGATGTTTCCACTAGTGGGAGAGTCTAGGACTGGAGGTCATAGCCTCAGAATTATTATTTTTTTAAATATTTTATTTTATTAGAAGTAAGTACAGTCATATGGCACCAAAGTGCCTAATATATATTTTCATACTACATTTTATGTACAACTTCTTCTTTTTTTTTTATTACACTGAAAAAAGATTAGAATAAGAAAAAGAAGTTAGATAGTAAAGGATAGAAAGATGTGAAATATAGTGTGTGAAAAAAGAAAATGAGTAAATGAAGAAAGTTGAGAGAGGGAATAGAGAAAATAAAATAAAATAAAAAAGAAAAGGAGATCATTATTTATAATCTTGACCAACCCTCGTCCAGTCCTGAAAGTTATTTTTTACAATTGTGTTGCACCATATGATTAAAAAAAAACGACGAATGGAGACCAACTCGTTATGAATTGGTCTGATTTATCCATTAGGAGGAATCGCATTTCCTCAAGATGAGCGGTGTCCAACATACTTGCAATCCACATTTTAAGCGTTGGTATTGATGTACCCTTCCAAAATTTAAGAATTAAATTTTTTGCTATTATTAAACGATAGTTAAGGAATAGATTTTGAGATGTGTTCAATTTATTCCCATCTTCCATTACGCCAAATATAATCATTTCAGTATTAGGTTCCATTCTTGTCTTGAATAATTTTGTAAATATTTCAAAAATATCATTCCAAAATCTATAAAGTTTTATGCAGGAAACTAAGGAGTGTGTTATAGTTGCCTTTTGGGCTAGACATTTATCACAAGTGGCGGATATATTTGGATAAAATTTGTTCAATCTTGTTTTTGAATAATATAATCTATGTACAATTTTAAATTGAATTAGATTATGTCTTACATTAATTGAACATTTGTGAATATATATCAGGTATTTTTCCAATTTAACCTTCGTAATTTTTATCATTAGTTCCCGTTCCCACTCTTCTCTAAGTACCTCTGTCGATGGTAGGTCTATATTTAGAATACTATTATATAAATATGATATTAATTTTTGTGAGTCAGCTTCAATTGCTTCTTCCAATAAGTCAGGAGTTACTTTTTGATATCCTTGTATATATTTTTTCATAGCCTCAGAATTAAACGACGTTCCTTTAAGAACGAGCCGAGGAACAATTTCTTTAGTCAGAGGGTGGTGAATCTGTGGAGTTCTTTGCCACAGAAAGCTGTGGAGGCCGTCAATGGATATTTTTAAGGCAGAGACAAATACATTCTTGATTAGTATGGGTATCAGGGGTTAAGGGGAGAAGGCAGGAGAATGGGGTTAGGAGGGAGAGATAGATCAGCCATGGTGGAGTAGACTTGATGGGCCGAATGGCCTAATTCTGCTCCTTTCACTTATGACCTTATCAAAATTAGCCAATTGTACTGTGGATATGCAAAGTTTTTTTGTTACACCATAATGGAGAGACATTTGTAGATTCTATGTAGAGCATTCTATACAGAGCATTGTAATTATTGCAAAATGGCACATGACACTTCTAATACAGTGCTGGGATTTGACACTGCGTTTTCAAGTTATAGCTTTGATGGTAACATAAATCACCACACTATGGAAACACTATGGTAACCTTTGCCCCATTCAGATTCCCATTTTTCTTCATTTTCTCAGATATAGATCAACATGTTCCCCAATCAATCATGCATTAACTTGGATTTACAATATTTTCAGGACTGTGATGTCGAATCTTTTCTGTGCCAAGATATTTTTTCTGAAAATATAATCCTAAATTAAGAATTAATTTTAAATTCAGTACATTATGTTGGGTTGATTGTCTGGGAGAAATTGTCCAAAGATTTACTGATATACTCTAGAGTATGAAAAAACTATTATTTTCTAACCTGTGTGACAGGCTTTTATTTTATGGTCATGAGTAGTTCCTTGGCTAAATTGTCACTATATTTAATTGTCATATGTACCGGCAATGAAAACAATGAAAGTTTTACTTGCTGCAGTTTTACAGGCCCATTAACACGATATTACTCAAATAAAGATATGATTTAATGATATAATTAGTTATCAGTAGCACAATACATTAATAATCAGTAATACTAGGTAACCAGACGATAATGGTGCAAAACCAAGGTCCATAATGCAATAAAAACAATCGTTAGGAAATCATGAGCAAAAACCAAAGTGCTGATGGAACTCACCAGGCCAGGCCTGAGCCGTTGAAATCCCCTAGCATTTTGTTTTTTGCTCAGATTCAGATTCAGATTCAGATTCAATTTTAATTGTCATTGTCAGTGTACAGTACAGAGACAACGAAATGCATTTAGCATCTCCCTGGAAGAGCGACATAGCAAATGATTTGAATAAATAATAATAAGTGATAATATTTGTGATAATATCAGTATCTACAGTTTCTTGCCTCTCCAGAGTAGAATTACAGAGGTATCATTGTGGTCAGTGTTGTGCAGTGTTCATGGGCCTGATGATCGTTGGGAAGAAGCTGTTCCTGAACCTGGAGGTCATTGTTTCCAGACTCCTGTACCGTCTGGGGCCATTCAGCAGGTCAGGCAGTATCTATGGAGTCAATGACATTCATCAGTTCTAACCTGCTGAAGAACTCCCGCTTTTTTTTAAATTCAGATTTCCAGCACTTCTCCTTTTTTGTTTTTCAATGTTGGCTGGGCTTTTGGAGACTTTCATACTCATGTGAATAATACTGGTCTTACATGGCAGATGAGCCTTGTTTTAGTATTTCAACCACCCGGCCACCCGAAAAGATAATAAAGATGCCGTCTAAATTAGGCCCCATGGTGTCATCCGAGGTTACGTGCCAAAACTTGCGAGAGGCTTGAACCCATGTTTGCTTGACCAGACAGCAAGACATCCCCTATTGATGTGTAGGAAGGAACTGCAAGTGCTGGTTTAAACCAAAAACAGACACAAAAGGCTGGAGTAACTCAGCGGTCAGGCAGCAACTCTGGAGAAAAGGAATAGGTGTCTGAAGAAGGTTCTCTGATTGATTATTCCTTTTCTCCGGAGATGCTGCCTGACCCGCTGAGTTTCTTCAGCCTTTTGTGTCCATCCCCTATGAATTCCATACAGCGCAGAAGAAAATGAAAGTTGTTGCATGCTCTAGTATTCTAATGGAAGGATCCTGATAGCATAAATCGTCAATCTTTTTGGGGGAGGTTATCTTAAACTGTATCTGTGGGGATAAAGTGAGTACATTGCTAAACAAAAGATCAACAGTGAGGCCGAAATACACTTTTTTGGAAGAAGTAATTGAGTAAGAACTGATTGCATTGGGGTTTTGCAAAAGTGCTTCTGGGAACTGTGAGTTCTAATAGATATTTTCAGTTAATGTATAGTTGAGTCTTGGTGGCAACTATAGCATTTTGGAATGCTGTTCATGGGGATGTAGGTGAAAAAGAAACTGGAAATGCAGCTTTGGTGGAAAAGTGCCAGTGCATATGCTAAAATTGAAATCTGAAACTACAATTCAAACAGTATTTCAAATAAGAATTAAATAGATGTTTTACTGTTTAAAATTTGATTAATTAATGGACTTGACTGGGAGGGATAAGTCTTTGATTTAGCACAATTTTTATCATCTCAGACTGTAGTTAAATTCAATCAGCGGCCAATTACGTTGAAGGGCTTTGAAATAAGTTAATAGTATTTAACTTCAGTGAATACTGAAAAGTTAAGCAATTATTTTAGCAGTGAACAATTTTTCCCAACCTTTTATTTTGCTTTGAGGAAACAACAAACTGCTGGAGGAACTCAGCAGGTCAGGCAGCATCTGTGGAAGGAAATGGACAGACGTGCATTTATTATGCATTGTTGAGTTGTACGCAAAGTGACGTCAATGCGCAAAGGACATTGATAACAGTGCTTGACTCAATTGATTCTTTCATCAGCACTTAAATTCCACCATCCTGAGCGTTCATAGCATTTTCTGTTTTATTTTAGAACTGTAATGTTGTTGAGTTGATGTGTGATGCGTTTCTCAAAGCATGATTAAGTTTGAAATGGAATATCTAAAAGATGGCTATTGATTCTTAACGGGGTCAGTCTGAAATAACATTAAAGAATAGTAAGCTGCTACAAAGGATCTTTAAATGATTTCCAGAAGATTTTGACAGCTCCCATGTCCTAATCTCTTAATGTGGTGATAAGCATACTGGTGAACAACTCCATCCATTACTGGATGCATTGACCACTGCCTGGTCGATAAATGGAAACAAATACAGCTCAGACAAATGAAAATAAACATTATAAGCGCAACAGCAAAGAAAATCCTTCGCTTTCAACTGCCAAGCACCATTTAATTCAGGGGAGATTTAAGATCGAACCATTCTCTGTGGAAAAATGGTTCCCACTGGCTGCAATGCTGTTTTATCAAAGCAGTGCTAAAGTTGTAGCAGGTTATGCACACTGACTGCTGTCGCTGCCTGTCAGCACTATAACAGTTAGTTCTGAACAATATTTTAGTTACAATTCCCTGTAGAGCTTTCATTTCTCAATGAACTCTCATCATATTAAACAAAATGACCCCAAAACATACATAGATATGAATTTACATTGTAAAATAAGCATTCACCAATTTATTGCAAGATGTTTAAGGATTGCATGGGGATAATGTTACTTTAATGAAATACCTCATAAATATATCAAACAGAACAAAAAACATGATGCAAGACCCAAAGAGGACGATATATTTTTTTTTAAACGAATGCATAATTGTAATTAGTCTACCAGAGAAATTTATTTCCTAATGTTGTTGAAAATCTGCTTACAGTGATGTACAATGCCTGATTTTATACAAAAAGCAGTTGCGATTGGTATTAGTTTATTACTGTCACGTGTACCGTGAGATTCAGTGAAAATCGTATTGTTTGCTGTCCAGGTAAATCATACCATACATGAATACAACTAAAGAAAAAGAAAGCAGTGCAAAATATGTGCCAAATATAATTAAAGTAAGATTAATTAATTCTGTGCAGGCTCTGCATTGCTACAAGCAGAAGGCAATTAACCACCAATGATCCTACTGGGTCTTTAGGCATGAGCTGTTAGCATAGTTAATTACGTCAAAGTTCTTGTTAAATAACCTTTTTCCGATAATTTTGAGTGTTTTAGCGAAACCTTTAAAACTTTGATGGGGAAGTAATCAAAAATAAACAGTTGTGCATTCTAGGTAGAGATTTTTTATCTAAGTTCAATAAAATAAACACATTTGAAAATGTGCAAAACACAAAGAACTGGAGGAACTCACCAGGTCAGGCAACATCTATGGAGGGAATGGACAGATCACATTTTGGGTCAGGGCCTTTCTTCAGACCGGCCCGAAATATCATCGGGTCTGAAAAAGTGACCTGACCCGAAAAGTTGTCTACCCCTTTCCCATGGATGCCATCTGATCTGCTGAGTTCTGCAGTACTTTATGTTTTGCTCAAGATTCCAGCATCTGCAATTCCTTGTGTCTAAATTTAAAAATGTATTGGCTATCCAGTGAGAAAATATCTTATTTCATTCCTCACTGGAAAGATTTCAAAGATCAGAACAATCAAAGGTCAGAATGATTGCCTTGACCGGAGACTATTAGTGATTACTGTAATGTGCGATAGCTGAAGCACAGTATGTTCACTGTATCAAGTTCACTGTAGCAACTCATCTGAAGTTCCATCCAATAGTTAATATCAAAACAAGTAAAGTTTACGTTCATGTTTTCTTCATTCTGATTGCATTTATTCACATCCCTCGTATTAATTAATTTATTATTGGTAAATAATGTAATACATACAGTGCCCCCCATAATGTTTGGGACAAAGAACCATCATTTATTTATTTGCCTCTGTACTACACAATTTGAGATTTGTAATAGAAAAAAAAAATCACATGTGGTTAAAGTGCACATTGTCAGATTTTAATAAAGGCCATTTTTATACATTTTGGCATCACGTAGAAATTACAGCAGTGTTTAAACGTAGTCCCCCCCCATACAAAAAGCATGCTCAATTGGATTCAGATCGGGTGATTGACTTGGCCACTCAAGAATTGACCATTTTGTAGCTTTGAAAAACTCCTTTGTTGCTTTAGAAGTATGTTTGCGATTATTGTCTTGCTGTAGAATGAACCGCCAGCCAATGAGTTTTGAGGCATTTGTTTGAACTTGAGAAGATAGGATGTATCTATACACTTCAGAATTCATTATGCTGCTACCATCAGCAGTTGTATCATCGAAGATAAGTGAGCTAGTACCTTCAGTAGCCATATGGGGTGGAAGATTGCAACCTTCACGTGGTCCGCCCTGTTTCGACAAATGCAATCAACCCGTCATGTACAATCAAATAAGATCAAATAGAACAAGTTGTCCTACAACTTTAGGCTGTGCACGCCATACGCAAGAAGAAGAAGAAGCAGCCATACATGCCCAGACCATAACACACCCACCACCGTGTTTCACAGATTGGGTGGTATGCTTTGGATATTGGGCAGTTCCTTCTCTCCTCCATACTTTGCTCTTGCCATCACTCTGATATGTTAATCTTCGTCTCATCTGTCCACAAGACCTTTTTCCAGAACTGTGGTTGCTCTTTGAAGTACTTCTTGGCAAACTGTAACCCGGCCATCCTATTTTTGCGGCTAACCAGTGATTTGCATTTTGCAGTGTAGCCTCTAACTCTGTTCATAACTCTAACTCTGCGGATGGTGGTCATTGACAAATCCACACCTGACTCCTGAAGAGTGTTTCTGATCTGTCGGAAAGGCGTTTGGGGATTTTTCTTTAATATAGAGAGAATTCTTCTGTCATCAGCTATGGAGGTCTTCCTTGGCCTGCCAGTCCCTTTGTGATTAGCAAGCTCACCAGTGCTCTCTTTCTTCTTAATGATGTTCCAAACTCTTAATTTTGATAAGCCTAAGGTTTGGCTGATGTCTCTAACAGTTTTATTCTTGTTTCTCAGCCTCATAATGGCTTATTTGACTTTCATTGGCACAACTTTGGTCCTCATGTTGATGAACAGCAATAAATGTTTCCAAAGGTGATGGAAAGACTAGGTGCTGAGAGCTCTCTTAGACCTGCATCAAGGAGGCATTTAAACATACCTGAGCAATTACAAACACCTGTGAAGCCATGTGTCCCAAACATTATGGTGCCCTGAAATTGGGGGGGGATCTGGCAATGTGCACTTTAACCACATGTGATTTCATTCTATTACAAATCTCAATTGTGGAGTACAGAGGAAAATAAATAAATGATGGGTCTTTGTCCCAAACATTATGGAGGGCACTGTAAGTAAAACACTTTAGGTATATTAAAACTTTACAAAGTGATTCATCATTTTGTAAGTTCTAGGAGCAGAATTAGGTCATTCAGCCCATCCTGTCATTCTGAATACTTATTCAGTCTTAGTATTTCTACTTCTTACTAAGCTACTTAAAAAAAAATCAGAGCCCAAACTTAAGAATATTCAAGAAATGGAAATGATTTTGCAAATGCTGGCCCACGCTTGGGGCAGAAATGATAGAATATAAAGTAAGTGATGCATTCATCGCATCCCAATGTGGTGTTTTATGGAGATGACAAGAGTGGGAGAATTTGAGGATGCCTTGCGGAAGTGTGTCTGTCATGGATTAGGTAAAAAGAAAGCATTTTAATTGTGCATAGCACTGCCTGCTTGTGTTACCCTGTCTTTCCATGAGTCATCAGAAATCATTTTCATCAACTACGCCAGCTGCTGTGCAGGCGGCTTTCCCGGTTTCTTCTGAATGATGTGACTCACCAGGCTTGGCAGTGCTGTCTGATTTATAGCAAACCTGGGTCCAGAATTTCAATGTGAAACTGTGCAGCCTGCTGTTATTTGCTCCACGTACTGTATTCACTGCAGAGTCCTGAGATTTGTTGTTTTCAATTGTTCTTTGGTCTTTAATATTTCTGAGGCAGAAGGGATTTGCACTTTGTGATGAGAGTTATCAGAGAAGTAATTTGTATCAGTGCATTATCAAAAATCATGACATTTTATTTACTAAATCCCAGTTGAGTGGAACGTTTAGTGGGCCCACAAAATGGTATCAGATTGTCTCAGGATAACAAAATTGCATTTCCATCCTATAAACCTGTAATGATTGTTAACAGAATTGTAGTTAAAGTCCTCCTTGAGAATTAATTTCCAAAGTTGCAGGGGGTATGTACTAATTTAAATCTATTGACTTTTGAAGAAGCATATTAATTGCAAATATTGCACATGGGAATGCACCCACGCATATCCTTTAGTGATTGGCCATAGATCGTGTGTTCCTGCTCCTTGCTACTTCCTGCATGCAAACCTGATTGATTGGAAAATGATAACATTTTTAAATGTTTTAAGTTATCTGACAAAGATATTTAAAACTACTGTAATGGAGAAATACCAAATGAAAGCCAGCTATCCCTTCTATGGGAAGGGAAAATGAGGGTGAAAGGTACTTCAAGCCACTCTGGTATATCTTGTACTCTGGTAAATTGTGAGCAGTTTTGGGCCACAGATCTGAGGAAGGATGTGCAAGCATTGGAGCGGGGCCAGAGGATGTTTAAGAGAATGATCCCAGGAATGATTGGGTTAACATATGATGAGTGTTTGAAGGCACTGGGCCAGAACTCTGGAGTTTAGAAGGATGAGGGGGCACCTCATTGAAACTTTGAAATCATTGAAACTCGTTGAAATCAAGAGATATGGGGAAAAAGCAGGAACAGGGTACTGATTATGGATGATCAGTCGTGATCATATTGAATGGCGGTGCTGACTTGAAGGGCCGAATGGCGTTCTCCTGCACCTATTTTCTGTTTCTATGTAACTTACCGAATAGCGAAAGACCTGGATAGAGTGTATGTGGAGAGGATGTTTCCACTAGTGGGAGAGGCTAGATAGTCTCGAGGCCACCTGCACAAGAAGGGTAACTGCAGAATGGTCTAGTTTTATCTTACTATCTATTAAACTGTAATTAAAATGTGATTTTAAATAGATTTTTTAATTAATTCTGGTCATTCCTGGTGAGTTCTCAACTCCAGGGGGCAGTAAACACTCTGGATATTATGGTTTTCTATGAATTATGTTAGTAGAAGAATCTGGGAAATGTGCACTTGTGCCATTACTTGTTTGCATTGTACGTATAACACTGATTGTGATTTCCTCAGTACTTAGCAATAACATTCCAGTTCTGAGTATCATTCATGCTTTATACAATAATATATTGACTGAGTAATATAGTTTTGATTTCTTAATGCACACCAACCTTTAAAGTTAAAAATGAATTCCTAAATAGATGACAGAGTTGGCAAAAGATAGACACAAAGTGCTGGAGTAACTTGTGAGGCAGGCAGCATCTCTGGGGGAAAGGAATAGGTGGTGTTTCGGGTCAGAACCCTTCTTCAGACTGAAAGATAGAGAAGGCCAGAATAAATCAGTGCCAGCAACAGATTTGGCAACTTGGCTCAACAAAATACTTTAGGCATTGTTATTTCCCTACCTGCATCCTGTCCACAATTTGTTCCACACCTCATCTTTTCTTTGTGCAAGAAATAATGATTTGAGACTGTTGTACTGATGACATTAACATCAAACCTGGAGCCTGGGTGTTATACATACAAGAAGATAAACACAAAAAGCTGGAGTAATTCAGCAGCATCTCTGGAGAGAAGGGATGGGTGACGTTTCGTGTCGAGACCCTTCTTGTCCCGCTGAGTTACTCCAGCTTTTTATGTTTATCTTCGATTTAAACTAGCATTTGCAGTTCCTTCCAACACATTTTGTTATACATACAATGTTGCACAGCAGTGCTAATGGTCTTCAGTGGAATTACACTATAGCAATCTAACTTATAGTGGATATGTTTGCAACAGAAAACTTTTTATGGGTGTAAGTGTACAAATTTCCCAATGTCTCTGGCGATCACATACAATTTTAGGTTAATTGTATATATTTAGGAACGAGAGCCAGCCCCGGTCTAAATAGGGAAAAATCCCCCTAGTTTGTAACTTGTGCTATCTTGGTGATAGCTATCACATACAAAGTGGAACAGATGCTTTTTTATGCTCCCAGTTATTAAAACAAAATATGTTGCAAACCGAATCAAAATTAGAATCAGAATTAAAACAGAACACAGTGGAGTCACATAATCGAAGGTGTACCAACTAATACACGATCAGAAATTGCCTCACAATTGATATTTCAGATGTAAGTTATTACTTTGGACGATGCCAGATTCCTGACCGAACCGTCATTTTTTTCTTTTGATTTTTCAGACATTTTCCATGATGCATGATTATTTTCAAGTCTGTCACAAAAAAATTGCTCAAGTATCTTTGAGATACGCAAAATAAAAACAGTTCTTATGAAGTGGTTTCTCACGATTGAGAATGATTTACTTCCACTCCAGTTCTGAGGTGATTGATGAAGGCAACACATGACCATACAGAAGAAGGGTCTTGACCCAAAACGTCACACATTGCTTCTCTCCAGAGATGCTGCCTCTCCCGCTGAGTTACTCCATCATTTTGTGTCGACCACGTGAGGGCAGATGGATGAGAGGAGAAACACCACTATTTACACTGGGCTTTGTATGCTCCCAATAAACACACAAGTTTCTTAATGCCATTCCAACCCTCTCCACTTTGAGTAGTTATGAACCAGGGATTCTGAGGAGCCAGTGAGGATGTTACACCTTTTATCGGAGATGATGATAGCATATTTTAATCTTTTCCTCTGTCCAGCTAGGAATCCCTAGCAGTGACAGAGCTCAGAATAGCATCTGGTGTTGGTTATACAAAATACATGGCCTGCCCAATGTAGCCAACAGAATGTAATCAGAGCCTCAGTCCTGGGATATTGACCTGGGAAAGGATGCTGACATTGATTCACTTATCTTGCCAGTGGATTTGCAAGATTATTCTAACACAGTGTTTGTGTTATTATCAAGTGCTTTGAGGTGCCTCCTGTAAGTTCCTGATGCATCTAGGAGGTCAGAAATCACTGTTGCCTGGCAGACTATATATTATTTTATTGGTTTTGAGGTCTTGAGCATCACTCTTTTCCACACATGTCAAAAGACTGTAATGGTGCAATGAACTATACTGACATTGATTCAGTTGGGGCTCCATTAGTTAGATTTGTGGCCTGCATATCATCATGTACCCAATATAAAATGGAGAAATAATAAATTTGTGCTCCAGCCAAACTTCAACGTCATGATCCGTGATCCTTGTCAAGTGTCAAATTAAAGACTGGTAAAGTCACAGAAAGGCCACGTATATTGGACAGTGCTGCTTCCTGCATTTCTCTTGCCCTTGCTATGTGGTGAAGAACAGGTCATTTGTCCCTCTAGTCTAGATGGAAGGAATCCACATTATGATTTGCTGTGAGGCTCCTTGGTGTCAGCGGGTTAATCAGCATTTTAAATGGTCATGCGTAGGTTATGCATACTTCTCTTTTCAAAACTTCTGAGTAACATATCTTTGCTGAACAGCCGTTCAGGATCATGATTTTCTGAATGGAGGTGAAGTGTGAAATAACATTTCAAACTATTTGTTAGTGATTCATATCCTGATTTACAGCCCTAAAGTTGCACATGGGCTCAAGGGTTTCTGGCCATGAGAGTCAATATATCAATTGGCTTTCAACTGCAAAATTTGTGTACAGTGCAATTTTGTGAGTTGTTTCTTTTTAATGGTAACTCAGATTTGAGCTGCATTCCTGTGGACTCAGTTTGAAGGTATCCTGCACTAACAAGGTATATGCTC
Source organism: Amblyraja radiata (assembly GCF_010909765.2). Taxonomy (NCBI): domain Eukaryota; kingdom Metazoa; phylum Chordata; class Chondrichthyes; order Rajiformes; family Rajidae; genus Amblyraja; species Amblyraja radiata. Next base: position 123,506,260 of record NC_045956.1, read on the forward strand.
AAAATGCAAAGGATTTCATGGATTAAGTGAGTCATAAGGATATGTTAACTCAGTATACAAATAATATTTTAGCTAAAGTGATAAAACTCTACAGTTCCCAGCCACCATGCTACAGGAAGGAATGAAAGTAAGAGAGAGTGCGCAGACATTTTTCCAATAATATTGCAGGGTTGTAGAATTACAATTATGAGGGGCGACTGACTTTCACTAAAAGCCCTTTCTTTAATGTGACAAAAAAATAATGATTGATAAAACAGTCAAATGAGTACATATTCCACTTCCTGCTTCTTCTATGGCTACTTTTATTGCCTAAATTGTCCTGAATACATGTTGGTGAGCTTCCTTAAATCGCTACTGCTAGGAGGGTAACAAAGTCCTAGCTTGCCCAAGCACTTCCGATAGCTCAGGCCCTCAAGTCCTGACAACATCGTCATCAATCTTCTCTGCACCCTTTCTAGCTTAACAACATCCTTCCTACAGTAGAGTGGCCAAAACTGACCACAATACTCCAAATGCAGCCCGACCAACGCCGTGTACAGCTGCAGCATAATTTAAGTGTCAGTAATAATTAAAAGTTATTTTAGTGTTTCTCCTGAGCTACAATAATAAGCCATTACACAAATGATATTAAATATTGAATCTTTAAATTTCTAGGTGACATAACCACACAGCCATGACATCGATCAGTAAAGGAAATTGCAATATTTCAGTAATTTAGATTTCCTCTTAATACGAAAATTAATAGTGCTTTATATAAAATATAGTTTTTATCTATTTCTCTTTTTCATCAGTGTGTGTACTTGTGCATAAAATATATTCCAGTGCTGGAAATCCAAATTGAGAATAGCTTTTGATGGAAGCAAAGAGCTAGTGCAGCAGCATCTTATAAAGTAAAAGCACAGGTTCATCAGATTTCTAATGGATCTGTCCCACTTAGGTGATTTTTCAGCGGACTGCTGAAAAATTGGTTCTGAAAATTACTGCTTACCTTTTTTTTTCCACAATGAGCCAATGAAATTCACCGGTCAACACCGGCTACAATGTACGAGAACCTCCGAGAACCTTCGACCACCTGGCAAACCGCTAGGACCTCCTGGCGACCCACCTACGGCACGAGAATTCTCGCTACTCACCGTAGCGGCTTCATTCTAGTCGCTGCTAATTTTTCAACATGTTGAAAAATTCATGGCGACCATAATGAGGCTGTAACTAGTTCCCAGAATGTAGGAACTCCTCGCGACCTTGAAGGCAACTCCCCGGCAACTACCCGCGAACATGTGGCATAGTCTTCTGCAGTGGGACAGGCCCATAACAGCTGCAGTTTACAGATGCTATTGGACGTGCAGCATGCTTCTGTTTATGAATGCCCTGTTTGGTAATTATTTACTGAAGAACATCTGTTGGTATGATTGCAATGTCTTTACTGAGTGTTACTTGTGATACGAGTTGAATAGTACTTCCACCATAACTCTGCTGATATTTATGCCTCAGATATGATGAGGTTCTGATGATTTAGAAGCCGTACTATGAGACATCATAATTCTAAAGTTGGGCAAATGTTCCTGTAACACTAAGATAGACACAAAAAGCTGGAGTAACTCAGCAGGACAGGCAGCATCTCTGGAGACATTCCTTCTCTCCAGAGATGCTTCCTGTCCCGCTACGTTACTCCAGCCTTTTGTGTCTATCTTCGGTTTAACCAGCATCTACAGTTCCTTCATACACATTCCTGTAACACTTTATTAATTTTGAGTAAATCTTTATTCATTTGATTTGGAGCGATTGGAAGAGTTAAGCAGGGTTTGATCTGTACTGATCAACTGCTGATCTGACTGCGTGTAAAAATGTACTGCCGCGTTTATAAATTCTTACGTCATCCTGACAATTTCAGCTCGGCCTTTTACCTGGGTTGGAAAACATCCAGTGATGGTCATTTGGCAGGAACTGATACTCCCGAGCAGTCACGATGTAGACATTCTAAACAGGATTTTAAAATGTCATGTCATTCCAGGCCAATCAGGAATGTCAACTACAAAGTATCTGCATGTTTCCAGTAACTGGAGAGTTACCTACTATGTTACAGTACCACACAAAACATAATCTGTTACTAGGCAACCTCAGTTCATCTGTTCAACCCATTCAGGAAATTCCATTTTTAACCCTATGGATCCTAGCAACTTACATTTATAAAATCTTAGCGATCCAGTGAGTTTCTGGAATTTTCACTGCACCACACTTCAATATCCTCCCTCTGGCTGAATTTCAAGAATGAATATTTGAGATTCCTGTATTGATTAAGAATTTAGTATTAACCAATTTGGAATAAATAATATAAATTAAATCTTAATGAATAAACTATTGAAAAATGGACGTCTGATAGCAATTTCAAAGCAGCCAAGAGGTGTAGATAATTTTCTAATTTGAATGAGAAATGTGCTTTGTGATAAAATAAAGCTTTAGAGATTACGAGAAAATCTTTACATTTTGCAGGATATTTCTTGTACGTTCAGTGATGTTTTACAGTGTAGGCACTTGGACTCCATTTATATAAAAGAAAAAATAATAATTGCCATAAAGGTTAACAGAAGTGAACAAGTAAAACATTTTTTAAAGCAAAAAAGCATTTTGGGTCCATCTCATTTTTTACGGGTCCATTTTTATCGCTAACGGCTGATTTAAGCCATTTAAGGTATTGACTGCATCATTCATTTTCTTACTTTCACACAGCAATTAAATTAATATTTACAAAAAATATATATTTTGGCGTACTAGCTTTCACTGCTACAATTATAGGAAAGGCACACAGCTAGTGTCAAATCAGCAAATAGTTACAGCATAAAAAGAGACTGATTGGCCCATCATCCATACTGTATGATTGCAATCAGCTCATTCCATATCCCTGTGTGGTCCTTTCCGATAGTTATCCAGCTCCTCCTTAATGCTACACAACAGCATTGCAGGAGTTCCTGAAGGCAATGTCCTTGACCCAACCATCATCAGCTACTTCATTTGTGAGCTTCCTTCCTGATAAGCTCAGGAATGGGGCTGTTCGCAGATGATTAAAACACCTCCTCAAATAAAGCTGCCCATCCCCTCATGTTGTAAGATATGGACAACATTCAATGATCTGCTTCTAAGTGGCATGTAATGTTCACACCACCAGTCAGTAACCATCTGGAACAAGAGTGTCTACCCTATATTGACATTCAGCAGCATTACAATCACCATTTTTATGTCACCATTGATCAAAAACTCAACCAGACCAGCCACATAAATACCATGCTGCAATATCAGGTCAGTTGCTGGATATCCTGTGGTGAGTCAGTGCAGAGACGGACCCTTTGGCTCACCAAGTCCACCCATTTACACTAATCCTACATCTATCCCGTTTATTTTTATTCTTCCCGCATATCCATTAACTCCCTCCAGATTCTACCACTCGCCCACAAACTAGGGTCAATTTACAAACACCAATTAACCTCCAAACCCACACATCTTTGCAATGTGGGCAGAAACCGGAGCACCCTGGGGAAATACATGCATCACGGGGGGAGAACATTCAAACTCCACTCGGACAGCATCCATGATGAGGGTGGAACCAAGATCCCTGGCACTGCAAGGCAGCTCTCTACTAGCTGTGCCAATGTGCTACCAGAAATGACCTATACCTGAGCACCCTGAGCCACCTGAGATGCTGCTTGAACAATCTGAGTACAGGGGGTATTTACCTCGCACTTTTGCAGCTGAGCCAAGTTGTATCACTTGGCTATCTGAAAGGAGTGTGTCTGGGGAAGGAAGTGAAGGGTGGATGATTGCATTTTCTGCAGACTGAAATCAGGTGTCTTGATTGTGGCGGAGGCTGGGACGTGAGAAAGAGCATTAGAATTGAGCAGACGACCCTCAGCACGACTGCTGACCAGCACCTTCATAATATCTGCCTAGGCTAATGGCAACAAAACTCTCCTCCAGGGTGTGTGATGGTATTGAATATTGCACTCATATTCATTATCCCCAACTTTGTTGCTGTGGGCATCATTTATCATGAATTTCTTGGTGATTGAATTTCTTGGTGGTGAATTTCTGGAATTAATTGCCACAGAAGGCTGTGGAGGCCAAATCAATGGATATTTTTAAGGCAGAGATTAATAGATTCTTCTGAAGAAGGCACTCGACCCGAAACGTCACCCATTCCTTCCCTCCAGAGATGCTGCCTGTCCCGCTGAGTTACTCCAGCATTTTGTGTCTACCTTTGATTTAAACAAGCATCTGCAGTTCTTTCCTACACATTAATAGATTCATGATTGTTATGGGTGTCAGGGGTTATGGGGAGAAGGCAGGAGAGTGGGATTGAGAGGGAAAGAGAGATAGATCAGCCATGATTGAATGGCAGAGTAGACTTGATGGGTTGAATGGTCTAATTCTGCTCCTATAATTTATGAACATCTCACAAAATGGTGTCTTAATTTGTTATGGAACTGCCATGTACAATAGTTGGTAGCGTGTGTATTTGTTACAAGTTGTGGCTGCAAGGCTTGGAGTAAGAGTGAATGTATAAAGATTTGAGGGAGGAAATGGCTATTAGATTGGTGCCCTGTTGAATGAGATGTGGTGCATTGAGCAGTGTGTGGGGCGAGTGATACAGTTGATCAGATATATAGATCAGTTCACTATGCCTGAGTACAGGTGAACAGTCACATTTCATCCCTGCCCTTGTATCTATGCTCTTCGTATTGACCACAACAGTCAACCTTTCCCTCTGTTCCAATCACCTGCCACCATGCCCGCTGCCTAGAAAGCTTCATGGATCTCTCTTGGTAGCAGCCTTTCTCGTCCTCCCCATCTTGCCTATCAAGGCCTCCTGTGGATACCTGGTATTTGCATGAGATTTACTCAGCTTTAGCTAGCTTACCCATACAAGAAATTGAGCTGACCACACTTGGCATGCGAGTAGCTTGTTTTCTTTTTTACATTGCCTCTTGACACAGAATCCTAGTCAGTTCAGTTGTAAAACCGTCCAGTCCATCATAGGTGCTGACCTCTCCATCATAAAAGGGATCGATAAAAAGTACTGCCTATCAAGGGCAGCCAGCATCATCAATGACCCATGCCACCCTGGCCAAGCTCTTATTTCACTCCTATCAAATGGAAGAAGTTGTAGGAGTCTGAAAACTGTGATGAACAGGTTCAAGAGTAGCTTCTTCCTAAAAGCCATCAGGGTCTTGAACACCATACAACACTAACCAATGAATTATGGACTGTCTTGTGTTGCACTGAGGATTCAGATTTTCTATCGCACCTATCTTGGGGTTATTGATGTTTAGAATTTGTGGTTATTGCATTATCATTGTGTATTATAGTACAGGCTGTTATGCTTCTGGAAGTAAGAATTTTATTGTCCCCTTCTCACTACATATGATATTAAACACTCCTGACACTAGAATATTCCTCAGTTCTCTGGATGGGTGCAGGCTTGTGAAAGGGACATACATACCCAGCCAAAGTGGCTGATCTTCATGAGCCTCACATCTCCCTGGCAATTTATCCACTGAATCACTGCTGGAGCCCATTATCTCACCTTTAGTTAGTTATGTAGAGATAATGAGCAGGAAATCTTACATTCTAAAAATAAAAGGAGTGAATCAATTGAAATAAAAACGACAACTACTGGAAATAGGTCGGGCATGGAGTGTAGTATTGATCATCGTGCAGTGGGTGCTGATGTGCAGAGCAAATGCTCCATAACATCAATGCATCATAATAAGCTGAAATAGATTGACAACTTGCATTTATGAGCCATCCCAAGCACTCCAAAGAATTATCAAACCAATTTAGGCATTGAGCAGCGTGAGGAGGTATTGTCACAGACACCCATAAGCTTAGTGGAAAAAGATAAGTTTCAAGAGCAGTCTTTAAGGAAGAAAAGAAGAGTATGAATTCTAAAGTTTAGGCTGATGAAAGCTTATCTGAAGGAAAGTGCAAGAAGCCAGAACCTGAAATAGACAGCAATCGTAAAAGTGTTAGCGATAGTGTTAAAAATCGTAAAAGAGGCACAACCAGTTTCCTTTTTCACCATTTCCTTGATGCACCGCACAGATTGCTTAGATGCGTACGTGCGTATGTTGAATCTGCGATACAGGCCAGGGCAGGAAAAGCAGACAACAGAGTGCTGGAGTAAATTAGTGGGGCAGGCAGTATATGTGGAGAGAATGTTCAGATGATGTTTTGGATCGGGACCCTTGTGGCCAAAGATGTTTGCTAGTGGCAGCCAATGGAACTTGTGGGGTGGGGGTGGAAAAGCTGAGTTGGCCAAAGATGCAAGTAGATGCAATGTGAATGTGGGGTCTGAGGTGGATAAGGTTAGCTGAAAGCGGTGGAATTAAATACTTTATTAACAATATTATCTTTAAGCACATCTCATTTTGTTGTAAACATATTGGAGCTAGGATGAAAATATTCATGTGATAGGAGCAGAATTAGGCCATTCGGCCTATCAAGTCTATTCCACCATTCAATCATGGCTGTTCTATCTTTCCATCTCAACCCTATTCTCCTGCCTTCTCCCCATAACCCCTGACACCCATTATAAAATAAGGCAAGGCGACGGGATTGAAAACAAAAGATCTTCCAGGAATGCATCTACTCAGTGTTGGCCATAGTTTGGGCAACTGCCCCTGATTCACAATTACAATTGCCAACAGAGTAACCATGCCATACAACAGACTGGAATCAATCAAAGAGGGTTTGTAACACTTGGTTGCTGTGGGCACTCTGCGGCACTTACACCAGTTGAGTGGGACTGGACATTTGCAATCCTTTGTGTTTTTCTGGTCTGAATTTCAGAGCACCTGCCCAAAATGTTATTTTCTTAAATGTTTACTAGTTCTGCTTGCAGGTATTTGAATTTTTTTTTAAATCAAACTATTTTATTTTATGCCTGCGCTTCATTGTAGCCATTTGGTAATGCCCTGAAGTTTAAAATAAAATCAGCTTCTTGTTTGCTCATACTGACACGTTTACATCTCACCCAATTTTGTGCTGAACTAATCATGATGGAACATAACGTTATGTGCATGTAAGCTATGCACCTGAACCTTCCTGCCAAATTATGGTAAATTCCAGGGACATTTCCCATCATAAAGGTATGCCGTTTTTTTTATTAACTCTCATGCTCACATGATGGGAAGTGCCTCCATAAATTATTATTAGGAAGCACAGTGATGTGGTTGGTTGAAATGCTGTCTCACAGCGCCAGAGACCCAGGTTCGATCCTGACCTCAGGTGCTGTCTGTGTGGGGTTTGCACGCTCTCCTTATGACCGTGTGGGTTTCCACTGGGTACTCTGGTACACAGATAATAACCTCTTACTCAACACATCAAAAACACACAAACTCATCATTGATCTCAGACGTAAGGCACAACCCAAGACCCCCCTACTCATCTCAGGCGAACCCATATCCACCACTGACTCATTCAAATTTCTTGGCACTCACATAAGCAATAACCTCAAATGGAAAATCAATTCAAATCACATCTACAAAAAAGCCAACCAAAGACTCTTCTTCCTCCGCCAGCTCAAGAAGTTTAGAGTAAGGAAACACCTCCTAATCAAATTCTACACAGCCATCATCCAAAGCATGCTCACTTCATCAATTACAGTCTGGTTCAGCAGTTTAGACACTCACTCCCGTAATAAATTACAACGCATAGTTAACAAAGCATCCAAAATCATCAGCACTCCCCTTCCATCAATAGAATCACTCCATCACAAACGGTCCGTGTCAAGGGTGAAGAAAATCATCTCTGATCCCTCCCACCCAGCTCACCACATCTTCCACCTGCTGCCATCAGGAAGGCGCTACAGCTCACTGCCCGCCAAGACATCTCGATTTAAAAACAGTTTTTACCCACACGCAATCCGAATTCTGAACACACTATGATAACAGCACATATCCTCCCCATGCATGTACTGTATATTGTATGATGTTGTGTTTTATGTTATGTTTGACAGGAATCAGCCTACCTTGTAACATCCTGTACTGAACCTGAATTCCACCAGCTTGACTGTGTGGTCATTAAATAATCTAATCTAATCTAATCTACACTCCAAAGACACGCAGGTCGTACGGTAATTGGCCTCTGTATATTGCCCCTAATGTACAGGGACTGGACAAGAAAGTGGTTTAGCATAGAACTAGTGTGACCGGGTGATCAATGGTCAATATGGACTCGGTGGGCTGAAGGGCCTGTTTCCATGTGTCTTTCTAAACATCCAAACTCTAAACTTGGATGTATTTGAAGGAAAGTCCTCTCAGTTTAGATTCAATTGTGATTTTATTTTTCCCCCTTGTTGATACTTCTTAACAAAGCCATTTAAATGGAGCTTTCATCTCCAATTCATTTCATTTCCAATGCTCAGACTGAGTAGCTTTCAACACATTCTGCAGCTGTGGAGCTTTTGCGATGTATTGGTTTTGGCATGTTGCTCTAGCCCTTGGCTTTTTATCTATTTCATCGGACATAAATTTCAAAAGTATATCAGGAACAAATGTGATCTGAACATATCCTGGCTTGGATATTCCAAATTATGACTAGTAATTCTTATCAAAATTCTTAATACAAATGCCATTCAAATTTATGAATCCTGGAAGTGGTGAATGTAAACTGAAGTGATATGCCTTCATCTTGTGCTGTAAAATAAAGTGCGGGAGGAACTCTGTGGGTCAGGCAACATCTGTGGAGGGAATGGACAGATGACACTTTGGGTCAGGCCACTTCTTCAGATTGATGGAGTGGGGGTGGGGGTGGGGGGAGAAAGCTGAAAAAGAGAAGTGGGGTGTGGCAAGTGATAGTTGGATATACATGGTGGGGGGTGGGGAGTGAGAGATTAGGAGATGGGTAGAGTAAATAACAAAAGTTAGAGGTATAAAATAAATAAACAGATGTCAGATAAGTAAAGAAGAGGAGTGAGATGTACAGCTGGAGATAGGGACAGGCATTGTGGCCAAAGTGCCTGGTCCTGTGCTGTACTGTTCTATGTTCTAAGCCCTCATCTGTCCATTCCCTCCGATTTCCTGTCTGACCCACTGAGTCCATCCAGTGGGTCATCCAGCGCTCAGTTTTTAACTCAAGATTCCAGCATCGGCCGTCACTTGTGGCTGCCTTCATCCTATGTCCATCTCCTTCCTTGGCTCCCATTATATCCGCTTTACTTTCCTCCCGTTCTCAGTCTTCCACTTTCATTCCATATAACATATAACCATATAACCATATAACAATTACAGCACGGAAACAGGCCATCTCGACCCTTCTAGTCCGTGCCGAACACATAATCTCCCCTAGTCCCATATACCTGCGCTCAGACCATAACCCTCCATTCCTTTCCCATCCATATAACTATCCAATTTATTTTTAAATGATAAAAACGAACCTGCCTCCACCACCTTCACTGGAAGCTCATTCCACACAGCTACCACTCTCTGAGTAAAGAAGTTCCCCCTCATGTTACCCCTAAACTTCAGTCCCTTAATTCTCAAGTCATGTCCCCTTGTTTGAATCTTCCCTACTCTCAGTGTGCAGAAACTTCCCTACTTCCCTTTGTCCCCTTTCCTAACATACTTCTTTTTAGCCTCCAATTACGGGCCGATCCTGTTATACCGCAACCATTAGTCTTGAGTCATCCTTTGTGAGCCATTATTAATTAGTTATTAAAAAAAAAATTCTGCTGATGCTGAAAATGGTAGTGTTTTCTTCATTCATCAGATTATATTTAGTAAAGCACTTTTTGATGGTTAGTTTTACTGCAGAAATATTGTCCGTATTTCTTCAGTATCTTCAGCGGAAAACAGTTTGATGTCTGCCTAGCTTTTTGTAGTTGAAGTAGTCACAAAAGGTGGTTGGAATAAATTATGTTGCCATGGTTATTTAGTCAGCTGATACGATTGTTGGGTACAAATCGTACAAAAGAGAGTACACTTGAACTGGTCTCTTTTTCTATGAAATCTACTGAATAATAATTTTGAACAAAATAGTTCTGGCAAGGTTGAGGAATTTACTGAGAAAATATACATTTCACTGTTGCCATCAGTCTGTGTGGTATTAAGAAGTCTGCTAAATTTGCACACTGATTTTAATGACTGAAATCCTTGTACAACTTCCAACATTGACTCCCCTCTCACTCTGTTTGAACGCCTACTGTCACGACACAGTTTAAAAAAAGAGTTGGCGAGGTGGCATATGATTTGAATTTACATATCACGACTTATTTCTTTAGATTTAATTTTTATACAAAAAATAAGCTGTATTGGTTTGAGGACTTGGAAAATTATACACCAAGTTTTCTCCCAATAGCCACCCCAAAGGACAAAAAAAAGTATTAGTATTAGAAGTAGATAACTTAACTTCCAATTTGAAATTAATTCAAAGGTGTGGAGAAAGGGAGGGAATGATAGGAAGGCAGTTTGTTGTTTACTGCTGGAGAAGTTCCCCAGTATAATTGGTGGTGGAAGCCAAGTCATTGGGCATTTTTAAAGCAGAGATTTATAGGTTCTTAATTAGTAAGGGTGTTCTAGGGGGAAGGCAGGAGAATGAGGTTGAGAGGGAAAAAAGATCAACCTTGATCGAATGGCAGAGGTGAATCAATGGGCCGAATGGTCTAATTCTGCTTCTTAGTCTCACAATAAAGATTACTAGATAGGAACAATTATCAGACATAGGAAGACCAAGGTCCATCTGGTGTGCTTTCTCATATCCTGCACGTACCAGATGCAACGAAAATTGAGTTGTTTACTGTTCATAACAATCCGTCTTTATCAGTTAGACTACAACTGACCTAATGTGATGTGGAAAATTGTAATTTGGGGAGAACCTGGAAACTATCCAGACGTGCAAGCACATGAAAGAGAATTGACCTGAATGGTGTTCAACCCATGTGATCTATACTTGCAGAAGGCAAAAACGTTTTGCTTAAATTGTATCTTAACTGAACTTAATTGTACCTTTTTCTTTATTCGAAAATTAGGATTTCCACAAGCTGGACAATTTGCCCTTTTAATAAGCAGCTGTTGAATAAAGTTTCACCAGGTCCTGACCCATATAATACTAGGTAGCGTTATATATAATTACACCACTTTTATCACATAGCCAGAAGCTAGTTGTAGCAAATTCTTCTCAAATCCATAGTTATTGCTTTACTCTTGCATTATTGAACAGACCAATGCTGGAAGTAAGCACAAATGAAATGTAAATGAAAGATTAACAATTCTTTGACAAACAGAAGTAGCTAATGCACATATTGACAATTGGATATTTTGAAGGCAGAGATGGACAAATTCTTGATTAGAACAGGTGTCAAGGGTTATGGGGAGAAGGCAGGAAAATGGGATTGGGAGGTAGAGATCAGCCATGGTTGAATGGCAGAGTAGACTCGATGGGCCGAATGGCCTAATTCTACTCCTATAACTTGTGAACGTTCAAAGTTCAAATTTATTTGTCACATGCACCATAAGGTGCAGTGAAATGTAATTTACCATGCAGCGTTACAATTAATAAAGTACACAATACACAACATAATTCAACACAGACATACAGAAGGCAATACAGTTCAGACAATCGTCGTCCTCCTCCTCCTCCGCCTCCGCCTCCGCCTCCGCCTCCGCCTCCGCCTCCGCCTCCTCCTCCTCAACAATAGATAACCATGGCTAAAGCAGTGCAACATTTTCTGAAGCACCTAGCTCCCGTCACATTAAATTTATGAGATTTATGGTATTCTGTAACTATTTCTTGATTGACTATTCAGAATGGTAAAAAAATAACTTCTGCACGGCTATGATTATTCATATTGTGTTATTTTTGGATTATTATTATTATTTAATACACATTTTATAAAATGTGTATTAAATAATTTAATATATACACATTTTATATACACATTGAGGAAGAATTTCATGTATCTATTGATCAAAGCATTGTTATAAATGCAAACGTTCCCATAATTTAAATGCCAATTGGAAAAGACTGTTGAGTAGAATAAATAGAATTGAACACAAGGTAGGAAATATAAATTCATTGTGCAATCTATTACAATTTTCCACCTTTCACCCATCCTGAAATTTGACAGCCTGCAGGAGTCCCTGCAGATGTAGACACTGGAGGTCCTTTGTCAATGTATTAAAGAACACTTGAACAATGCAGGGAAAAATATCTGCGTATATGATCGCATTCTTATCTTATGATTTAAGCATAAAAGCTATTCTGCAGATGAGCTTCTTGGTATTAGATGATAGTGAAATATGAAGTTCTGCATATCATTTCTACAGAGCTGAAATTGGATAGATATTATTAAATGGAATTTAATGAAGTACTGTAGAAAACCCCGAATCCCCGAGGATATGCTCTCCATTTGGCCAATCAGCAAGCGGTACCTAGCTTTGCTAAAAACGTACTCTTGTCTCTGTTGCTTGGAGTATGAATTCATTGGCTGTCAGCTCTGGGAAGTAGGTGTGTTCACCGAATAGTGTACAAAGCAGCTATGTGCTCAGATCCTTATTTGGTATCCGTTAGCAGACCTTCTCACATGCATTATTTATCAACTCATATTCCTAGGAGAATCTTCTTGTCCATTAAAAACACTCTCGAGCATTTCCTTTTGGGCAGGTTTTCCATTTGCTCTTGTAAACTCTAAAGCTACTATTTCAATGTGGATTTCCACAAATGGCCAAGTTTCACCAAACAGGTGACAAAGCACTGGAATTTAAAACTATATTTTCCAGATATACCTGCTGTGTCAATCATCTGATTTGCTGATTTGTACGGCTGCTTCAAACCCAAGTCTTTTGAGAACTTCAGATTTTATTTCTTTGTGGGGTTTTTTGTGAGAACGTTTGCAAGATGCCTGAAGCTAATTATTTGCTCTCCGTTTCATGGGGCTACATAAAGGTAAGTAAATTAAATGCTCTTTTGTCATGATGTAGAATTTATAATTGCTTTGTTATCAGAATCCAAATGGTTTATTTTGTAACTATTTAAATTTTCAGCTCTATGAATATGTGTTGCTTGTGAATGTAACTGTGGAGCGATGATCCTGTAGTTAACCTGTCTATCAGATTAGCTCTGGCTTTCAATTGCCACAGACTCTGTTCAGAGGAACAAGGTGATAATTGCACAACTAAAATACATTTTTGTCAAATACAGTTGGATGCAGTCGATCTGTTTCTGTTTTGCTTAGAATGAATTACATGAATTAAAATGCACTTTATTTCTTTGTCTATAATGAGGTCCTAAAAATGAAATAATACTGTAAACGAATTTCAGTCAGAACTTTGGTTTGGTCAGCACTGAATAACTTAGAATATCAATGTAAGGAAACTTCTGAGCATCTGTATTGTTAATAAGAATGGAATTATCCAGCATTTAGAAGTTTTACTGATATGTCACTTATTTATTTGTGATTAATTTGATCTGAAATTTCCTTTGAGCAATGTGAGCTAGGACTGTTAATGTCTTAGTCTACATTAATAAGGATTTAATCAAATAAACTGCAGGTAGTCATATTTAAACCTTGCGGTTAACATAATCTTTTTCATATCTATATGTAAAACCCTATAAAATTATTAACCAAAATAAAAATATTTTAGTTTAAACATATAAGTGAAATAATAACCAGATAATCCACATTAATGTTCATCGTCATATTTAGTCAATATGTGACTCTCTTTGTCTTTTTATATACTAAAACATGTGAAATTCTGCAGTGGTGACTGTCTGTTTATCATATAATCACATATTGACTTGGATCTATGTAAACCAGTTTTTGATTTCAATTTATTTAAATAGTGTTAGGTATTTTATGCAATAATGCTTTACAGCAAAGAATATAGGAGGAATATGAGTTTCTACATTAAGATATATCTGTTAGATAATGCGATTGCTCCAAATCCCTTTCTCTACACACCACCCACTACCACCATTTTGACATTGAAGTTTGCTTGTTCAAGCTGTCTTATCTTGTCATGTGATTGGCAATGTGCTCATATGTGTTATCTTGCCTCATCTGACAACTTTTGAACAGCTGCTTCTATTTTGTCCAAATGCAATCCCAGTTGAATACGAGGACACTAAAGCAGCAGATGCATTCATGTGTCCCGTTTCTTTGGCCCATATTGTAGAGTTTATGTTCTAGGTTTATGTAATATATTTTCCTTTAGTGATCTAGATATTTTCTTAAGAAAAATCATTTAATATGAATGCATCATCTAGTATGACTTCCATTTCCTTGAATTTCCCTTAATCTTTTTCAAGGAGCTGTTCAAAAATCTAGAAATTAAATTTACACAGCAAAAAAAGGAAGTATTTCTTATTGCAGTAACCTCTCAAGTTTTCTGATTTTTGTTTTACCGGATTGCAGATTTCTTCCTATTTAACTCTCATGTTTAGCTTCTCAGACTCAAGATCCAGCTTTCTATCTGAGATGATGGGGATCAGCCACCAACAATGACGTAATTAGTTTATCCTGAAATGAAAGCTATTGCAAAATTACTATGGTTTACCCCCCCCCCCCCCCCCCCCCCAAAAAAAAGGAGAGGCATTGCACGCCATCCATACTGAAAATGCTGAAATATATTTTAGAGACTTTTCAGGTGCAGCTAGTAGAGTTGTTACCCCATTAGCTGCAGCAACCTAGTTTCAATCCTGACCTGTGGTTGTATGGTTTACACATTCTCCCTGGGTGATCCAGCTTCTTTCCACATCGCAAAGGCATGCAGCCATAAAACTGTTGGAGGAACGCGGCATGTCAGGCAGCATCTGTGGAGAGTTCAATCTGTCCTGTCACCCATTCATTGCCTCCACAGATGCTGCCTGACACCATGAATTCCTCCAACTGTTTTCTGTTCATGACTCCAGTATCTGCAGTTTCATGTGTCTCCACAAAGACATGCAGGTTGGTAGTTAGCCATGGTAAAATGCCCCTAGTATGTAGGTTGGTGTTAGGATTGATGGTGAGTTGATGAGAATGTGGGAAGTAAAATGCGATGAGCATAGGATTAGAGTAAATGGGCGATCAAGGACTAGAGGTCAGAGCCTCAGAATTAAAGGATGTTCTTTTAGGAAGGAGATGAGGAGAAATGTATTTAGTCAGAGGGTGGTGAATCTGTGGAATTCTTTGCCACAGAAGGCTGTGGAGGCCAAGTCAGTAAATATTTTTAAGGCAGAGATAGATAGATTCTTGATTGGTACAGGTGTCAGTAGTTATGGGGAGAGGGCAGGAGAATTGGGTGAGGAGGGAGAGATAGATCAGCCATTATTGAATGGTTTGGACTTGATGGGCCTAATGGCCTAAAACTACTACTATTCCTTATGACCTTATGACTATACATCAAGCATGGACCCAAGTTCTGTTTCCATGCCAATTGACTCTATGACATTCTGATTATATTTTGATCACCTATTTGTTGGACACTACAAGGGGTCAATGACATGCAGAGTATATACGAGTAACTTCCCCGCTTGGAACCACAAGAAGCAAAGTACACGATGTATGCACTTTGGTGAGAATATCCTTACTGCAATCTTTCAATACGTAGCCATAACTGTAAACTCAGAGATGTGGTCGGACCACATTGCTAATGGTTATTGCAACTGTGATGATGAATTTTAAGTATCTGACTCCTTCCAGATTGATGCCAGGTATTTCCATTATTTTGTAATTTGATATCCATCTTCCATAGACACATGCTTCCTATTTAATAAGTATTACCTACCTACGTGTTCTTATGGCAGCCATCACTAGGTGGAGAGAACATATTCTTTTTCTAGAATTGCAGGCTTCGCTTGAAATAATGTGCCAAGGGATGACATAACTTCCACTTGTGACTATACTTGTCAATTCTCTCCTACAATAGAACCAGGAGTGTTTCATCTCCATCATCGTTCATGTGACTGTGGGGAACATATCACGCACATCAGCGCCAAACACTTTTTTACCATCATGTTATCTTCATTCCATGTCAGTAAATTCCACCAACTAGACTAGTGGTTCTTAACCTGGGGATCAGGACCCCCATGGGGGGTCGTTTGGGGCTTTACCGGGGGGAAATGAAGGGGTCATAAACAACATATCCATTTGTTGAGCCCATTTTTAGAAACCTAACAAAGGTACATACCACATACCTAAGCAGTCTTTCCAGGTGAGGCAGAGGTTCACCTGCACCTCCTCCAACCTCATCTATTGCATCCGCTGCTCTAGATGTCAACTGGTCTACATTGGTGAGACCAAGCACAGGCTTGGCGATCACTCTGCCCAACACCTCCGCACAGTTCGCGTTAACCAACCTGATCTCCCAGTGGCTCAGCACTTCAACTCCCCCTCCCATTCTGAATCTGACCTTTCTGTCCTGGACCTCCTCCATGGCCAGAGTGAGTCCCACTGCAAATTGGAGGAGCAGCACCTCATATTTCGCTCGGGTAGTTTACACCCCAGCGGTATGAACATTGACTTCTCCAATTTCAGGTAGTCCTTGCTTTCTCCCTCCTACCCCTCCCCTTTCCAGCTCTCTCACAGCCCACTGTCCCCGCCTCTTTCTTCTTCCCCCCCACCCACTCCCACATCAGTCTGAAGAAGGGTCTTGAACCGAAACGTCACCTATTCCTTCACTCCATAGATGCTGCCTCACCCACTGAGATTCTCCAGCATTTTTGTCAACCTTCAATTTTTCCAGCATCTGCAGTTCTTTCTTATACATACCACATACAGTATTTTGTTTGCATACGTGCTTACGTATGCCAAAAAGGTTAAGAACCACTGAACTAGATGATGCAGAAAAGCAAAGCAGAGTGGATACTGAGTGTAGATTGGAATCCATTGACTGTGGTGACCCAAGCACAGGCAAATTGCATGTGTCAAGTCAAGTCACATTTATTTATATAGCACATTTAAAAAACAACTCTCGTTGGCCAAAGTGCTTTACATTTGTTATAAGATTTCCATTTGTGTGCAAAGAACCATGGATCTACACAAGGTGTGGTAGAGCAGAGCATGATTGTACTGGAGCAGAAATTTCACCACTGTGGATGGCACCAGAAAACCCTGCAGTTCCCAAATTCATGGTGCTCTGCAAATGGAGTTGGTCACTGCTTATAAAGTGAAAAGAACTGGTTTTGAACTCCATCCAAAAACCTTTGTCTTGGTGAAATATGGATATTTTTTTGTCATGATGCTTATCTGAGTCCAGACCATTGAGGAGATTTTGCTGCCATAGAGTGCCAGAGACCCGGGATTGATCCTGACTATGGGTGCTGTCTGTACGGACTTTGTACATGCACCCTGTGATCACATGGACTTTCTCCAAGTGCTCTGGTTTCCTCCCATATGCTAAAGACATACGGTTTTGTAGGTTAATAAACTTTTTTAAATTGTCCCTAGTACGTTGGATGCAAAACTGGGATAACATAGAGCTAGTGTTGGTCAGCATGGACTCTGTGGGACGAAGGGCCTGTTTCCACGCTTTATCGCTCTAAGTTAAATTAAACTAAGCACAGCAGTAGGAAGAATTTGCGACCTTGAGCACCCAGGGAGCTGGGTCATATTGCTTAATGAATACGAGTATATAAGATGGTGACTGTGTGAGATAGAGTGACGGCAAGTCTTTATCATCACCATCCCTTTGCCTCCACCTCCTGGCCCGAATGCTTTTCTTGGATAAGTGAAATAAGAAAGTGACGAGGGCATTATTGTGGTGTGAAAAAGGAAAGAAAATCAGTAAAGCATATTTACACCATCTGCTATGTGTAAATTGGTTGGTGTGTGGATTATTGAAGAAGTGGGAAGTAAATTGGATGACTGGATATGACGGAACCACGAACTTCAAAGTTTTTAGCCATTCTGCAGCTGTAGCTGTCTCACCAATGGTCAGCACCATCTCCTCCAAGAATCAAAGCATGAAAGTGTGCCTGTGCTCCATTCTGCTGCCTCTGATTGTACCACTTCACATTACATGGAAGAATAAAGTACCTCAATAAGCTGTATGATACTGAGAGGGATGTGGGCCAAATGCAGGCACATACGACAAGCTTGGGTAGATATCTTGGTTTGTGTTGATGAGTTGAAAGGACATGTTTCAGTGCAATATGACTATGACTCTCTGATGTAGCTGTCATTGGTGAATAACTGATAGTATGAGCATGCTGTGAGATATGGGGATGACAAATTTGGTCCCCTAATTTGAGGAAGGACATTCTTGCTATTGAGGGAGTGCAGCGTAGGTTCACAAGGTTAATTCCCGGGATGGTGGGACTGTCATATGCTGAGAGAATGGAGCGGCTGGGTTTGTATACTCTGGAGTTTAGAAGGATGAGAGGGTATCTTATTGAAACATATAAGTTTATTAAGGGTTTGGATAATCTAGAGGCAGGAAACATGTTCCCGATGTTGGGGGAGTCCAGAACCAGAAGCCATAGTTTAAGAATAAGGGGCAAGGCATTTGGGACCAAGATGAGGAAACACGTTTTCACACAGAGAGCTGTGAGTGTGGAATTCTCTGCCTCAGAGGGCGGTGGAGGCCCTGTCTCTGGATACTTTCAAGAGAGAGCTAGATAGGGCTCTTAAAGATCAGGGGATATGGGGAGAAGGCAGGAACGGGTTACTGATCGTGGATGATCAGCCATGATCACATTGAATGGCGGTGCTGACTTGAAGGGCCGAATAGCCTACTCCTGCACCTATTGTCTATTAACAACTATACTGAATGTGTAAGATTGCAGTGAGAATGTGGATGATACGTATGTCCTAATAAATTTGGGTGGCTGTTACATGAATCACAAGGTCATGGATGATTGAGAAATGTCTGATGCTGATGGTTTAGTCAGAAGGATGTGGTATTTACTGACGTACGAGTTCTTCAGACCCACCTACGGCATTGCATCAAAGTCCCCAAGACATCTCTTCTGACATCCCCCTTGCTGTCCCTTCCCACCGCGTGTTTACAGTATGATTGCCAAGGTGCACTCGAGTTAGTCTTCCTCCGTAGTTCATCTCTTTACCCACAATTCATCTCTTCTCTGTCCAGCTCATCTCTCTCCCCTACCTGTTCATATCTTCCTCCAGAGTTCAGATTTTCTACCAAGGCTCCACTACAATTGCCACCTTCCCCCTTCTCCTTCTTCCCCTGCTTCCTCCTCCACCTGCTGGGAGGACTTGCTTCCACTCCAATTTCTGGGTTCTGTGAACTGTGGCTTATGAAGCCACTGTAGGTCTTGCAGACTCTTAACACAGGTGAAGTTGGAGGTGCATAATGGAACAGGTGGATAGGTAGGTTTGAGACGTAGTGCAATCGATCTGCCTTATGCCCTTCCGACTCGATCTCAACGCCATCCCTAATGCTCCTCCTTTACTCTGTGCAGCCATGGGTTTCCTAGAATCACTGGGAGTTCCACATTTTACAGAGGCTTTAGTAACATTTGATTCCTTTGTCTACCTGATTGACCTTGCTGTGACAGAGCTCAAAAGAGTTTATTTCGGCAATCTGGTGTCAGGCTTTTTTCATGGACGTGACCAGTCCGCTGGAGAATGTGTGTACTTAGGCCCTTGATACTGAGGATGCTGACATTGGACAGGACACGGCACACCTTTCTTGCCTGTGGATTTGAAGGATTTTACAGCGGCTACATTGTTGATAGCTGTCCAGTGTTTCAAAGGGCCTGCTACTGCTGGTCCATATCTCAGAGATAGAGGCCAGACAGAGGTACGGTGACCATGTCCTGGGTTTGACGTCCTGATCTGCAAATGGACTTTTCCTCAGATGGTCAAAGGCTGTGCAGTTGCACAGAAGACACGGGAAATTTTAATCTTTAATGTCTGCCTGCATTCAAAGACAGAATCCGAAGTATGGCAACCATGCGTTGCTTTCCATGGTCTCATGAGGACTTTTTCTACCAGGGGATGACATTGTGCTGTGGGGCAGGTTTGTAGAGGACCTTTATTTTGCAGTTGCTAATTGTAAGTCTCACTCTGTTACAAGCTTCATTGAACAGGTTGACAGCAGTTTGGAGCCTGGTCTCTGAATTTACGCATGTCAAAGTGACAACTGGGAACAGCATCTGAGATCAGAGTGATGTTGGCCCTGGAGTGGGAGCAGAGCAGGTTGAACAGTAGATTAGCACCACTCCAGCAGGAAGCTTGGTGGAAGTAAGGCGCAGTGCTGTGGCAAGAAAGATTCAGACAAATAATGACACAACCTTGTTGTGAACATGTTGGCAAAGAGCACAAGTTGTATTACATCGACGAGCAGATGTGAGATGGGGCTGAGTTTCGGTGGGTAAACAAATCTGTGAAAAATGTTAGGTCAAAAAAAGGGGACTTGCAGTGATTGATGTCACTGCCATGATTCCTCTTTGTCATATTCTGAAGCTCATGCTTCATGGTGTCTCTCGGTGGATGAATTCCACATTGACATTTGGCGACCAGCTCTCTGAAAACTGGGAGGGGGTGCCTGAAGATGACCTTGGCAATGACTTTACTTTGGTAGACAGCAGCGGGAGCCATCTCTAGTTACTACAGTCGCTTCTGTCTACTTTCTTGAAGATGATGTCCCGATCATGTCCTCCTCCTTTCCCCAGAGGCAGGTGATTATGTTGTGTATTTATGACTGAAGTTACCCTCCACCAGACTTTAAAAGCTTCAGCACGGGTGTCGTCTGCTGTTTGACCTTTTTGACTTCTTCTTGGCTACCCATCATGCTGTTGCACTGTTAACTACTTCTCATATCATTTCCTGCAATATAACCAGTGTAAACAACCCCTTTGAAAGGTGTAGACTTACCTTCTGTTTTGCAGACCACTTATAACCGGTCCTAGCTTCTTACAATATTTGCCCCATCTACTATTTTTATTCAATCAGCAGTGTGGTTAACGTTTGTAACTTTGTCAGCGCAATAACGTACGTGGCGACACGTGTACTGCCTAGGTGAGGTCTGCTACATGATTTTACCGGGTTATAGAGTCATTGAGTGATACAGTGTGGAAACAGGCCCTTCGGCCCATCTTGCCCACACCGGCCAACATGTCCCAGCTACACTTGTCCCACCTGCCTGCGCTTGGTCCATGTCCCTCCAAACCTGTCCTACCCATGTACCTGTCTAACTGTTTCTGAAGTGTTGGGATATTCCCAGCCTCAACTACCTCATCTGGCAGCTTGTTCCATACACCCAACACCCTTTGTATGCAAAACAAAGCATTTCACTGTACCTAGGTACACATGACAATAAAGTATCATTGACTCATTGGTTAACACTTGCCAGGCAGTGAAATGTTTCAAATGAGCATGCGTCAAGAATTATCATACTCTCTCAGTGTGCATGCTTTAACCGCTTTTCGAGGATTGGACAATTTGCTGGAATTTGCGCTCCAGTGTTTTTCAGTGAATGGAACTGGATCAAGTGGTGAAGGTGAGATTAGGGCCCATAGTCATCAAAACACCTCACTGACAAGATTCCAGGCTCATAATCGGAACCATAGGCCAGGAAGAGAATAAAGGCTCTGCACCCCACAACCTGAATTATCTATCCACAAGAGCGGCTAACTAGCACAGAAAACCAAAAAATATATTATTGACATTAATGAGCACATTGAAAATATTGCAAAGGAACAACTTAGATCAAAGAAATAATTTTTGAGATTCTTGCCACAGTAACCTGTGCTCCCATTGGCACAGAATATTCAGCATTATTCAATTACACAAATGCCTCTGAAATGTGAACATTAAAACAATTGGCTAGAAATTGCCATAATGTATGTAAAGAACTTGGATTATAGGAACCGTATATGGTGTTGAGTATCTCTGCTTTTGCAGGAGGTGCATCCAGATAAAGTGTACCAAATTTCTGTTAGCTAGCACATTGATAAAATAATGTTTTAATTTAAAAACACCAATGCAAGTTGAGGTTGATTAATATATTTCTTGTCTTTGTTGTAGTTCAAGAGGATGCTCAATCGTGAGCTTATTCACCTCTCTGAGATGAGCCGTTCGGGCAATCAGGTCTCTGAGTTTATATCCAGTACATTTTTAGGTGAGTAACAGACAAAACTTTATTTATCTTGATAAATGTCCATTGTGAATTTCTATGAGGATAAAATTTGGTGTTCAACAATTAAACGATTTGTACCAGCTTTATGACAAAATATTCAAGTATAGTTTTGTCCTCTCAATGGGAGTGTGTTATTTCAATAAATACTTTTTTTTTACATCTTGCTGTTAATTGTAAAGATTTGATTTTTCTGTCTCAGAAACATAGCATTGAAAAAGCCTTCCATGAGTGTCTGTTTTTGTGTGAACGTCACAGACGTAGGTTGACGTAGCAAACAGAAAATTTAATTAATTTAATTATTATGTTCCGATTTGCCCTTATTACAGCACTTGTTTTCAAAATGCTGCCTGTCCTGTAAGATTCAAGTGGGATATGAACAATTAGAGATAATGAAACCCATTCAACATCATCAGTAGAACCACAACCTTGTGTGCTCTTTGTTAATCAATAAAATTAATCCCACTGTCCTGCTTTATCTTCAGAGCCCCAAGCAGTGAACCTCAGGGGATTTTCCATCATGTAATATACTACCAGAAGTATTTGTTTTGTTTGCTGCCATTGCATTCTGAATAAACTGTTTTACTTCAGAATTGCTTTCAATGCCTTAATACTGTGAGAAGTTTGTTGACAGAAATGATGTATACAATTATTCATGATAAAAGCTGTAAATAATAGAACAATTGTGATATTCTCCCCAAACTATGGTAAGATTACTTATGTTTATAGACATGCATATTGTTTGAAATTCTCAATAAACTATACACTATCAAATGCAATTAATCCATTTTCTTCCAGATTCCCATAATCAGCTTCAGTGAACAGTAAGTGTGGTGCAGACGCCCCATTTACAGCAATAATATATTTGTGTTAATCAGTTCTTCTTGGCTACAGTGTAGTGTATGATAAAAGGAATGACAACTTTGATATGTTGGAGGCTTATTGAATGTGAATTAACCTTGCTTCAATTCAAGAGCTCCATTCTACAAATATGTCTGCTTCAGAAAATCTCCTCAGCGTTCAACAAAATGTCAACATTCAATTTCATCTCCATAGTAATCTTTGCTCCCAACTAACCAAGTTTTTGCTAATCTTCAAAAAACTGGTCAACGTGTAAGAAAAAAACCAAAAGCACTTGGTGCATGGAGTATAATGTTTAGCGAAGGATAAACATATTTGGATGTTAGATTAATGAATTGAGTTGATTGATGGAAAGTTTATTGATCTACAGAGTAGACCTTACATCCTAGAGATGCATTATGTCTAGGCTCTTTAACATTTTTTTGTCATAAACTTGAATGTAATAAAAAATCTGCAGAAATAAATAGAAAGTAGGTATTACATGGAGCAATTTGGTAATCTTTGCAAATCAATTTCTTCTAATAATTTCCCAATTGTGCAGCAAATGCACTCTTAATATGGAAGTCAGTCTTGGAATATTTTTTAAAGTCTGTCAGAATGCAAAATGCTGAATAGAGTATGAAGTTTCAAATTTATTTAGTTGCAGAATATATATTGGCATTCCCATGTTATACAGTGAGAGATTGAAAAATCTGAACATTGTACACAACCATTTCCCTGGGCTACCAGGCGGCGTTCCACTACTCATTGATTGCCACAAACATTTTTTACAATATAAACCCATGCTGCTCAGAGGTGTTCAGAAACAAATCCTTGCAGGGGTAATTGATTGCTCTTTTCATGGTAGAGTATTTTCAATGCAATTTTTAATGTTGAGATCAAAATGTGATTTTTAAAAATAAATTGCACCATCCTGTTGCTTGAAATGGCACATTGGGCTGTTGATTTATAAACGGTTTTATTCTGGAAATAGCTGAATGCTTAGAGAATTGTTTTAAAGTTATTTCTAACAAAGCCCACAACACTGACCTGAAGATATAATATCATTATGAATGCTGATGTGAATTGCCTCAGGATTACCTGTCAGAAAATATGGGTCTTTTTGACTATTGATAGAGACTATAATGTATTGTGTGAATATTCACACCAGGCAGTTTAGTTAGTTAGTGTGCAGCTGGGATAAGATGCAAATCTAAAGCCTCCAAAAGCAGATATGTTTACTATCCACCCTCAATACCACACACTGATTTCCAGCTGAGAGGCCACATGGGAAATTCTGCTCCAATGTTCCTGCAGATCCCTTGGAAACCTCCCAATAAGTAGTGTACTGTAATTGTGTGAGGTCATCACCAAACAATTTATTCTCCTTTTCAACAGTGGAAATCGCCTATGTGAGCTAATCTTGCCATTTACTTTAATTATAGAAACATAGAAATTAGGTGCAGGAGTAGGCCATTCGGCCCTTCGAGCCTGCAACGCCATTCAATATGATCATGGCTGATCATCCAACTCAGTATCCCGTACCTGCCTTCTCTCCATACCCTCTGATCCCCTTAGCCACAAGGGCCACATCTAACTCCCTCTTAAATATAGCCAATGAACTGGCCTCAACTACCCTCCGTGGCAGGGAGTTCCAGAGATTCACCACTCTTTGTGTGAAAAAAGTTTTTCTCATCTCGGTTTTAAAGGATTTCCCCCTTATCCTTAAGCTGTGACCCCTTGTCCTGGACTTCCCCAACATCGGGAACAATCTTCCTGCATCTAGCCTGTCCAACCCCTTAAGAATTTTGTAAGTTTCTATAAGATCCCCTTTCAATCTCCTAAATTCTAGAGAGTATAAACCAAGTCTATCCAGTCTTTCTTCATAAGACAGTCCTGACATCCCAGGAATCAGTCTGGTGAACCTTCTCTGCACTCCCTCTATGGCAATAATGTCCTTCCTCAGATTTGGAGACCAAAACTGTACGCAATACTCCAGGTGTGGTTTCACCAAGACCCTGTACAACTGCAGTAGAACCTCCCTGCTCCTATACTCAAATCCTTTTGCTATGAAAGCTAACATACCATTCGCTTTCTTCACTGCCTGCTGCACCTGCATGCCTACTTTCAATAGGTACACAAAAATGCTGGTGAAACTCAGCGGGTGCAGCAGAATCTATGGAGCAAAGGAAATAGGCGACGTTTCGGGCCGAAACCCTTCTTCAGACTGATGGGGGGTGGGGGGGGGAGAAGGAAGGAAAAAGGGAGGAGAAGGAGCCCGAGGGCGGGGGGATGGGAGGAGACAGCTCGAGGGTTAAGGAAGGGGAGGAGACAGCAAGGGCTAGCAAAACTGGGAGAATTCAACGTTCATGCCATCCGGACGTAAGCAACCCAGGCGGAATATGGGGTGCTGTTCCTCCAATTTCCGGTGTTGCTCACTCTGGCAATGGAGGAGACTCAGGACAGAGAGGTCGGATTGGGAATGGGAGGGGGAGTTGAAGTGCTGAGCCACCGGGAGTTCAGGTAGGTTATTGCGGACTGGGCGGAGGTGTTCGGCGAAACGATCGCCAACCTCCGCTTAGTCTCCCCGATGTAAATCGGCTGACATCTAGAGCAGCGGATGCAGTAGATGAGGTTGGAGGAGATACAGGTGAACCTTTGTCGCACCTGGAACGACTGCTTGGGTCCTTGAATGGAGTCGAGGGGGGAGGTGAAGGGACAGGTGTTGCATTTCTTGCGGTTGCAACGGAAAGTGCCCGGGGAGGGGGTGGTACGGGAGGGAAGGGAAAAATTGACAAGGGAGTTGCGGAGGGAGCGGTCTTTGCGGAAGGCAGACATAGGGGGAGATGGGAAGATGTGGCGAGTGGTGGGGTCACGTTGGAGGTGGCGGAAATGGCGGAGGATTATTTGTTGTATTTGCCGGCTGGTGGGGTGAAAGGTGAGGACTAGGGGGACTCTGCCCTTGTTGCGAGTGCGGGGATGGGGAGAGAGAGCAGTGTTGCGGGGTATGGATGAGACCCTGGTGCGAGCCTCATCTATGGTGGCGGAGGGGAATCCCCGTTCCCTGAAGAACGAGGACATTTCCGATGCCCTGGTGTGCAGCCCAGCAGGACCAGCCTACTTTCAATGACTGGTGTACCATGACACCCAGGTCTCGCTGCATCTCCCCTTTTCCTAATCGGCCACCATTTACATAATAGTCTGCTTTCCTGTTTTTGCCACCAAAATGGATAACCTCACATTTATCCACATTATACTGCATATGCCAAACATTTGCCCACTCACCCAGCCTATCCAAGTCATCTTGCAGTCTCCTAGCATCCTCCTCACAGCTAACACTGCCCCCCAGCTTAGTGTCATCCGCAAACTTGGAGATATTGCCTTCAATTCCCTCATCCAGATCATTAATATATATTGTAAATAGCTGGGGTCCCAGCACTGAGCCTTGCGGTACCCCACTAGTCACTGCCCGCCATTGTGAAAAGGACCCGTTTACTCCTACTCTTTGCTTCCTGTTTGCCAGCCAGTTCTCTATCCACATCAATACTGAACCCCCAATGCCGTGTGCTTTAAGTTTGTATACTAATCTCTTATGTGGGACCTTGTCGAAAGCCTTCTGGAAGTCCAGATACACCACATCCACTGGTTCTCCCCTATCCACGCTACTAGTTACATCTTTGAAAAATTCTATAAGATTCGTCAGACATGATTTACCTATCGTAAATCCATGCTGACTTTGTCCAATGATTTCACCACTTTCCAAATGTGCTGCTATCCCATCTTTAATAACTGACTCTAGCAGTTTCCCCACTACCGATGTTAGACTAACTGGTCTGTAATTCCCCGTTTTCTCTCTCCCTCCCTTCTTAAAAAGTGGGGTTACGTTTGCTACCCGCCAATCCTCAGGAACTACTCCAGAATCTAAAGAGTTCTGAAAGATTATTACTAATGCATCCACTATTTCTGGAGCTACTTCCTTAAGTACTCTGGGATGCAGCCTATCTGGCCCTGGGGATTTATCAGCCTTTAATCCATTCAATTTACCCAACACCTCTTCCCGACTAACCTGGATTTCACTCAATTCCTCTAACTCCTTTGACCCGCGGTCCCCTGCTATAGTATGAGATTATTATGAACACAATGACAGAGGATCTTGCATCCATTATTTTAGCACACAATGCACCCTGAAATCACACATCACTTTTATTTTTAACAAAGGTAAAGTTACACTTAACTTGTATTGATGGTTATCCTGTATTACATTATCAACATATGTCAATACATTTATATAGTTGGCTTAAATTACTACATTCAAGCATAAATATGGCTGCTTATTTATTCAGTTCAAGAGACTCAAGAGGTAGTAGTTTACTTTCAATACACATATCTTTCTCAAAATTAGAATACTGCATTTGTATGTACTTCCCTCCATAAGTGAGCAAGTTCTAGGAGAGTCCCATATTTAATAATTCACTGACTTATTTCTGTACATTTTTTGTTTTCTAATTAATTAAACAACTTTGAATAGTGCAAAGGGCTATATTTTGTAAAGTATAATAAATTAAGTACTTACTATGATTCTGAAGCAACAAAGAATTACAGGTGAATTTTATAAAGGAATTTGACAGTGCTAGATTTCATTTGGTAAAAGAAAATCGCCTAGAAATACATCCCTGTGCATTGGTGCTGATCTTACTGTCTGTACACATTGACGCATTGTTGATGGTCAGTACATTCATTACATTCACTTTCATGGAATGAAGTTCAGAACAGAGTACAATGCATTGATCCTACTCAAAAGCACATTTAGTGCTAATGACCGAGGGATGCGTTAATAAGTAAGAGTTCCCTGCGGTTACCTTAATACTGAGAAAGGGTCAATTAAAAAAATGCTGTTGCAAAGTCTTCAGGAAATTCCACGGAATTCCAAGTACCTTAAGAAAACACAAACACACATTCTCTTCCACTTCAGATCACCTGACAGCAGGACTTACTTTTCATCTCTTCGATGGGGTTAGACTCAAAGCATATGACAGATGCAATAAGCATCAACCTTTTTGAACACAAGTCAGTACTTCAGCTGTCATTAAATTGCTACAATGATTAGCCCCCTTCAGATATATCTGGGCCATTGCCAGATACTGTGTATGACATTTTAAAATATGTTTTGCATGGCTCCCTGATTTGCATTTTCTCCACTTTCTATTAAGCTTTGCTACTTCCAAAGGTAAACCCGAGAAATAATGCAGAATTTATTCTCAGTACTATTAAATGAAAACCTTTGTTAAGTAGCTGTAATACTCTCAACGTATTCGCAAAGTCATATTTCTTGAATTGCGGTAAAAGAATGTTCATAAACTATTAGTATTTGTGGAAAGTACTCAATTGTGCATGTCAGATTACAAATTCTATTGAGATCATTGGTTGCATATTAGCATGGAGCTGGAGAGAATATGGGTAACTCTTCCATTGTCCATTGACTCCAAAAAAGCCTGAAGGCAGAGAAGGCTTGCAGCAGTGGAAGAGGAATGAGATTACTTGAAGGAAATAGATGGCTCAGTTGCAAGGAGTGAGATTACAAAGAATTAGGGAGATATTTAACATAGCCAATAAAACATGCACTTTGCAATTTACAGGCAAAATAGGTACCAGCTACTTTTGTCAGAGAGCAGTAATTGCTTAACATACTGAATAATAAGCCACTGCATGATATTTCCACATTGACGTTAATCCGTTTACCTTTCATGGACAAGTTCATCCATCAAACTACAATTGAAACATCACAAGGACGCACTAAGTGTGGCTCAGTATAATTTTTAACATAAGACAATTGCAGTAAAGGAAACACAAAATGTTGACAACTCTAATCCCTATAAATTAATTCCCAACTGGTAGTGTTAAATGCACCATATTAAAGAGACAGTACATTGAAGCCAATGGATGGAATTTTTGTAAAAATAAGTATTTCTAAAAAAACAAACAACGATCAGAGATGAATTTCTGAGAATAGATTTATTAAATTGTGGATAGAGTCTTATCATGCAAGATGAGACTCATTGCTGAGACAATTATATCAAGAGAGTAAAGCAGAGTTATTTTTAAGTTGTGTCTTGACACACAAGATATAGTAGGAATACTTCTTTTTGGTTATTTTCCCGTGTGCTTTGCCCAGAATTTCTAGTGGTTCAGGGTGCTCACATTCTGCATCAGATTGGTGCAAACTCAGGAAGATGGCAAGCAGAGCCATTTTGATTTCAGTTTGGTGTTATTTTTGAGCATCCACTGAAGTTATTGTGGAAAGTTGTGTGAGAGGCTGCACCAATTTTGCTGATGTGGCCACTGGATGCAAACTTTTTAGGTTTTACTATGCAAACTATGTTGTATTCTTCCTAGATAAACAACATGAGGTTGAAATTCCATCACAAGCACAGAAAGAAGAAAAGAAAAAGAAACCAATGTCACATATCAGTGGGGTGAAGAAACCCATACACGGCTCAAGCTCAACAGATTCCAGCATCACTAGGTTTGGAGTCAAAATTGAGCAGGAAGAACCTTTGGCAAATGTATGTTTATTTCAGCCCCTGGGCATTATGCTTATTTCCAGTAATATATTTTCATGATCTGCTAATTTAGATGGGATATGTGCATTGGAACACAAACCTTTCGTTGGACGATTCATTTGTTTATGTTTAAGAAAGAACTGCAGATGCTGGATAAATCAAAGGTAGACAAAAAAATGCTGGAGAAACTCAGCGGACGAGGCAGCATCTATGGAGAGAAGGAATGGGCGACGTTTCGGGTCGAGACACTTCTTGGTCTTGACCCGAAAAGTCGCCCATTACTTCTCTCCATAGATGCTGTCTCACCCGCAGAGTTTCTCCAGCATTTTTTGTCTACCTTTAATTTGTTTATAATATGTTTTTTCCAAACAAGTGGGCCAGATGCTGAGTGTTACTGGGTTGAGTCCCCTGAAAGATGTGATAGTGATATAGATTCATAGAGTGATACAATGTGGAAACAGGCCCTTCGGCCCAACTTGCCCACACCGGACAACATGTCCCAGCTACACTAGTCCCACCTGCCTGTGTTTCATCCATAGCCCTCCAAACCTGTCCTATCCAAGTACCTGTCTAATTGTTTCTTAAATGTTGGGATAGTCCCAGCCTCAACTACCTCCTCTGCAGCTTGTTCCATACTCCCACCACCCTTTGAGTGAAAAAGTTACCCCTTCACTTTAAATCCATGTCGTCTGGTCCTCGATGCACCTACTCTGGGCAAGAGACTTTGTGCATCTACCCGATCTATTCCTCTCATGATTTTATACACCTCTATAAGATCACCCCTCATCCTCCTGCGCTCCATGGAATAAAGACCCAGCCTACTCAACCTCTCCCTATAACTCAGACCCTCTAGTCCTGGCAACATCCTTGTAAATCTTCTCTGTGCCCTTTCCAGCATGACAACCTCTTTCCTGATGTTTCTTGACTGATTGAGCAGTATGGGTGATTAAAATGATCAAAAAGGGAATTGCTAATGCTGGCAATCAGAACTAAAACTGAACATGTTGGTAATATTCAGGCCACATCTGCAGAGGGAGAAAAGGAGATAACATTTTGATGCGTTTATAACAGACGTTAAAACATTAACTTTGTTTCTCAGTCTGCAATTGCTGCTGGGACTTGATAGCATTTTCTTTTTTGTTAATGCTGAAAATGTTTTGAATAAAGATAATTGTTTATTTGAAATCTTTGCTCAATTTGCAGGAATTGGACAACATTAACAAATGGGACTTTAATGTCTTTAAAGCTGCAGAATATTCTGGAAACAGACCATTAACAGTTGTCATGTACACAATTTTTCAGGTAGGGTTGAATTAGATTGATAGCTAACAATTTGAAGGTGTTTCACGTGATGATGGTATCCGTGTGATTGCTCTCCTGTGTTGCTATGTATTGTAAAGTATTAATCGTTTGAGTCTTTCTTTCTAAACCGCGAAATCAGTTGTTAGCATTGAATATGATGTGCATTTTGAAATCCTTTACTCAAATAATTTATATGCTTAATATGCGTAGTTTCAAAATAAAATTTAAATGTAATTAAGAATGACCAGACCCAGTGAAGGACTGCAGCATGCAACAATGGCCGACTAAACAACCCTCAAACAGATTACCACCATTGGAGAACTCGCTGCAAGTGTCTGACTCCATCATTCATTCTCTGAATGTAACAAAAGAACCGAGAACCTGTTCTTCAAAACATCGCTGAAGCACAGTCTGTTCTCTGACAGCGAACTAAGAAATAAACTGACTGAAGGAATCATCTTACGGCTTTGTCCTTGAGCTTGACCAATTTATTCCCAGTTCTTCTGTACAACACGCACAGTTAACCAGAAAATATAAGCAGTGGAGATCATTGAAGGTTATTGTATAAATGTCAAATTCTATTTATTTATTATATCAGGTTTTGAAACCGAGAGCATCGTTATCTTTATTATTGTCACCAGATACTAATGATCTTAAGCTTACTTATGAAATTCATAATTCATATCAATGTTTACTAAATCTACACAAGAGACTTGACAAACTCATGAAGGGAATATGATGATTGTTTCTTTTGTTTTAATTTGTTCTAATAAAACTGTAACTGATTTTTGGAATTAGTCTTATCTAACAATAGTTATTGATCCTACATTTCTGGCAAATATGTCTTGGTGTTGCCGTCCATTTTTTAATGAATCTTAGACATTTTTTTACATGTGTTAATTTGAAAAGGAAAGTATCTTCAAAATCTGTCAGATTTGGGTCCATTAGTAAAATTCCACCTTGTCAGAGGTTTATGGAAGCTGAATGGGATGCTGCTATAAGCAGCTGCATTCAAGATGCTTTGCACACACTGAGTAGAAACAGAGTAGAAGGATCTGTGTATGGGACTGGGAGAGCTTTGCACCTTTTATCCACGGACTGTGGCGATATATTGGCTTCAGCCTGTTATTCCAAAGAATGACAAATAACCCAAAGGCCTAAAGAAGTAATGGAGTAGAGATAATGCACAAACAAAGAAATCAGATATTGTACATTTAATTGAATTTTATTGGTCTAATTTGAGCCAATTTTTCACTATTTTTAGGAGCGAGAATTATTAAAAACTTTCAAGATTCCACCAGACACTTTAATTACATATTTGATGACCCTGGAAGACCATTATCATAACGATGTAGCATTTCACAATAATATTCATGCTGCAGATGTTGCTCAGTCCACACATGTTTTACTATCAACACCTGCGTTAGAGGTAAGCAGTACTCTCTTTTAATGACCTTATTTCACTCGGATCACTTGACATCTGCATGCAGAGGAAATTGGAAGGCAATTTTGGTCTTAAGCATAATCCCACTGTCAACATCTGATGATAAAATAGCAATCTGTGAATTTTCTGTGAAATCAACTATAGAGATGTTAATACATATCTAAATACTTTTGTGGTATGTCTACAGTTGACTTGAAATGTAGGGTGTTATGTTTGAGTTTCAAAAACAGTTCTGCACAATCAAAATCGGGTTGCTGCATTAAATGTTAAGCCCATTACATTGCCTATGCCACTGTCCCACTGAGGAAACCTGAACGGAAACCTCTGGAGACTTTGCGCCCCACCCAAGGTTTCCATGCGGTTCCCGGAGGTTGCATGTGGTTGCCGGAGGTTGCAGGTAGTGGAAGCAGGTAGGGAGACTGACAAAAACCTTCGGGAACCTCCGGGAACCGCACGGAAACCTTGGGCGGGGCGCAAAGTCTCCAGAGGTTTCCGTTCGGGTTTCCTAAGTGGGACAGGGGCATTGGATGTCGGACATCCCACCCACCTGACATCAGTAAAGTGTCGAACTACCTACTTCCCATCATACCCACCCCACCATCCTACACTAACAGACCAGACATCCCCCTTCTCTCTGACGGTTGCCTTTATTAATCTCACCACTTGGATAAAGGCTTGTATACATTCTCTGCCAACCTACAGGCACAACACTTGTGTCTAACTCATGCTGCCATGCGATCTTCTGGGTAACGAGAACCCCAGGAGAGAGAGACTGAGAGGAGGATTGGGAGTGAAGAATTGCCCACCAGTTCCACTGGACAACACGAGCCTCTTGGACAAACAGGCAGATTAAAAGAGAAAGGGGATTGGGGAAAAAAAGAAGATGGATGGGGACAGG
Source organism: Amblyraja radiata (assembly GCF_010909765.2). Taxonomy (NCBI): domain Eukaryota; kingdom Metazoa; phylum Chordata; class Chondrichthyes; order Rajiformes; family Rajidae; genus Amblyraja; species Amblyraja radiata. Next base: position 123,539,374 of record NC_045956.1, read on the forward strand.
ACTGAGCAGCAAGAAAGAAAAGAGAAGAAAGAGGCAGGAAGAGAGAGAGAGAGAGAGAGACCATGCACCAGCACTATATAAACTGCAGTCCGTTGTCCTTGAGTCCAAATCTTTGAACAGGCCGGAAAGGTCCATTGTCAGGATGGGAATGTGGGAATGCCTGTACAGGTCATGGAGTCAGCTAAGTTCATATATTTTAGGTATGCCCTCAGTTCCATCATTCTTATTATTGTAAGTCTGAAATCAATGTGTCTACCTTGCACTCCAATGTCTTGAGCCTATAAATGTAAGTTGATACTGCAGTGCATAGTTGAAGGGGTTCTGTACAGTCAGAAGTGTATCTGTACACCGTGGTCAACTCACACACAGGTGTAAAGGATCCCAGGACACTGTTTGAAGAATCCCTCGAGTTATTTTGGTACCCTAGCTATTTCCTATGTATAAAAGTAATACTTTAGAGGTAATTATCTCATTGCTATATGTGGGATCATGTACTATTACATTATTACATTGATTAATTGCCCCTTGGGTTGTTTTCAGGATTGTGTGGAATTGTATGGAAATTGGTTCATGATGGTTTGGAGACCAGCTTTATGTGATGTGATATTCTCAAAAGCATAGAAATGTTTCAAAAAACCCCTCCAATATATGTTGAAGACACGAGGAACTGCAGATGCTGGAATCTTGTGTAGAACACAAAGTGCAGGAGTAACTCAGAGGGTCAGGCAGTATCTCTGGAGGACATGGATAGGCAACGCTTTAGTTCAGGGCCCTTTTTCAGACTGGAAGTCTTGAAGATGGATCCCAACACAAAACTTTGTTTATCTATGTCCTTCAGAGATGCTGCCTAATACATCATGACTGTAAGCTGGACAAACCAAGACAAAAATTGTTGATGTAACCTGTTGCTGGGAGCTTTCATGGGCTTGAGGTGATGGAAAGATCAGTAAATACTTGAAGAAACTGAGGCATTATGACTTGTTTACAATGTTTTCAGCATTTTCACTTTTTATTTCCACAGGCTGTCTTTACCGATCTGGAGATCCTTACTGCAATATTTGCAAGTGCTATTCATGATGTGGATCACCCAGGGGTTTCAAATCAGTTTCTTATCAACACAAGTGAGAATATTATTATTATTATTATTATTATTATTATTATTATTAAACTATCATTTATAAACATGCAGCTTAATGATAATGTCTATCTATGTTTCGGTAAGTTATACTAGTTCTTTGGCCCAATTTATTTATTTCTGTCAAAATTCCATCCTAATGGGTTTGAGATAATAGCAAATCGTGGAGGCATCAGATCACACACATTTCCCAGCAGATTGGATGGACAATTAAAAGTAGGACTCGTTAAAGAGATCATTTAACTGGATCATTTTACAGTGTAATTTTCAGGAGATGAGAGCGAGCATTAGCCTTCTCCACCATAATCATAGAAAACTAGGTGCATGTAGGCCATTCGGCCCTTTGAGCCAGCACCGCCATTCAATATGATTATGGCTGATCATCTAAAATTAGTACCCCGTTCCTGCTTTTTCCCCATATCCCTTGATTCCTTTAGCCCTAAGAGCTAAATCTAACTCTCTCTTGAAAACATCCAGAGAATTATCCTCCACTGATTTGCAAAAATCACAAGTAGGATGAGGTAGGTTGATTGTCCATTGGTAAATGTCCACCCAAACTAATTCTGGTATATTATTAGGTTCCCTCCATTTTAACACCGAGTTGGAAATATTCAGGCAGTGAGATTGAGACAGTGGAGCAAAGTGTCAAACGTGAAGCAGAATTCGTTGATGGGTAGCTTTCTACAAGAGCATCTAACTGGAATGATGAGTGATAGCAAAGGAAGAGAAAAAAAATGTAACAAATATTGGGCCTACACATAAATAGAACAAAATCGTGTACTTTAGTTAAGGCAAGAGACTGGATAGGCTGAATTTATTATCCTTAGAGTGAACTTGCATAGTCTGCCTGCATGAGACCCATATCTCTCTATTCCTTCCATATCTACATGCCTATTTGAAAGCCTCTTAAATGCCTCTATCGTATTTGCCTCCAACACTACCACTGGCAGGCACTCGCCATTCCCTGTGTAAAAACACTTGCCCAGCACCTAACCTTCAGCCTGAAGAAGGATCCTGAGCCAAAACATCACATATTCATTCTCTTCACGGATGCTGTCTGACATGCTGAGTTACTTCAGCACTTATGTTTTGTTCATCTCCTGCAAACTTTGCCCCACTCGTCTTAAAACTATGCCCTCACGTCTTTGAAATTGCCAGCCAAGGTAAAAGGTTCTATCTACCCTTCCCATGGCTCCCATAATATTATATTATATACTTACTTTATTATACTTCCATCATGTCTCCCACAACCTCTGCCATTCCAGAGAAAACAATCCGAGTTTCTCCAACCTCTCCCCTTATAGCGAATGCCCTCTAATTCAGGCAGCCAATTTGGTAAACAAAGCAAGACCACTGTTAAGTCATTCTGGCCACTGCATTACTGTAAATATATTTGGAAATGCACTCCAAGTGCGATGACTTATAAACCTCTGAATCACGAATTGGAAAGTGGGATTACCGTGAACATAAAAAATGAAACAAATAGTCCAATTCTGGGACACCAAATATTTAGCATCCAAAAAGTAATTCATCATGTTAAACACATCAGTTAGAAATCTGCCACCTCTAAAAATGCCTCCCTGCATACATCTCATGACAATCACATTGACAGTTAGCAGAGTGACAAACAATTCAGCTGAGATGAGAGATAACAAATTCTGTCAAATTGAAGGGCACTGCTGTGCCACCTCTCAGCTTGAACAACCGGTATGAAGCACCATCTTTGATTCACTACTGGTTATGTATAAAGGATAAAGGATTAATTTTCCTTTTAAGGGATAAAAATTAATGTTCAGTTCAGACAGAGAAATCTAATTTTAGATAAACATCATTATGTTGACACGTTGCAATTTTGTTTTCAATCATGTGAATTTTTGAAAATTCTGTCTGTTATCATAAAATATTTTGTGAGGACCTAGATTCTTTAACTTTGTTTAAATATGATTGTTTATTAATTGTGTGTATGAAGATTAAGAAAAAATATTTTATGGTGACTCATGCGTGTACTAATATTAAAAAGGAGCAGATTTGCATACTGGTAACATCGGAAGGATCACAAGGATAACACGTACACTTGAATTCCAGGGTGTTAAGTAGGCAGTCGACACAGGTTTATTTGTGTGTTCACAAAATCTAGAACAACCAGTATAATTAGTTTTAATTAAAATTAATAATTTAATTACCATGAGGCTCAAAATTATATTTTTCCAAACAACTGCAGTTTACTGGTAGACTTGGTCACAGTATATTTTGTCAATGTAATGGAGATCATTGGGCATTAACTCATGAGCTGCAAATGGGATGAGAATGCTTAGTGTAACTGGCTGAAATGCCCTGGTGTACACAGGGCAGTTGCAGGCTTGGCCCATCTCTATAACCCTCAATAACACTACTGTATGATTGAGGCTAGCGGGTGGGTGGGTGGGTGCGGAAAATACCTCAAATGAAAGAACCAAGGGATTAGTCAGCACAGTTAAAGATGCTCTCAAGGAGAAATTATTGCAGGAACATTGAAAACCGGGCATTAAACATCACTCGGTCAGTTTCTCATTCAACGACAGAGCAACTGCACTGCCATAGAATGGATGCTTGCAGAATCTTTGAAGAGAAGATTTAGAACAGGGTTGAACCATGTTCAACTGAATTTGGCACCTACATGTGAGCAGACGCAACTAAAGCAATGCTTTGCATTGTAAGCCGGTACCTGTGACAATAATAATAATAAACCTAAATGTAAAGTTAAATATCACTGGCCTATCAACCCCCCACCTCCTTCACCTGTATCAGCCTGTTACCTGCCAAGCTTTGTCAGCCCCCTTTACCATATTTCTTCTCACCCCCCCCCAACAATCAGTCTGAAGAAGGGTCCCAACCCAAAACGTCACATATCCATGTTCTCCATTGATGCTACCTGACCCACTGAGTTACTCCATTACTTGTGTTTTTTGCTTGAGGTTTAAAAATAAAATGTCATTGTGACACTGATCAGGAAAATGCGGTTTCAAGCAAAACAGGTTTGCTCTTGTTAAGAAACAACCTCTCAAACCAAGCTCGCTCTTGAAGGAGGTAGAAACCTTAGTTTCTACATGGTTAAAACTGTAATTAAAATCTTTGTTCAGGTAGATCAAATGATCTGTATGATCTATATTAGAGACCAACCAAGTGTGGATACTGAAGCACTTAAACATACAGTTGTGTCTGCATTGGATTTATAGCAGATGCAGGAAGTGATGGGTCAAAGCCAAGCAAGTCTGGCTGAGAAACGAAACTTTCTTTGAGCTCAAATCCAAACATTTCAAAAGTTGATTCAATACCAAAAGTTACAGAGAGTCCAAAAATATCTGAAAACCAGCTGATGGACTGGATTAATAGCTAATATTAATTTAAATAAGAAGGCTAGTTATAATCTTGTGGATTGCATATATTGATAAATTGCGCATTCCACTCTCTAGGCCCTCACCCCCTCATCTTCACCATGGATGTCCGGTCACTCTACACCTCCATCCCCCACCAGGATGACCTCAAAGCCCTCCGGTTCTTCCTCGACCAGAGGAGCAACCTATACCCAGCCACTGACACTCTCCTCCGCCTAGCGGAGTTGGTCCTCACCCTCAACAACTTTACGTTTGACTCCTCCCATTTCCTCCAAACACAAGGCGTAGCTATGGGCACACGCATGGGCCCCAGCTACGCCTGCCTCTTTGTCGGGTACGTTGAACAATCCTTGTTCAATACGTACCAGGGCCCCATCCCCGACCTCTACCTCCATTACATTGACGACTGCTTTGGGGCCACCTCCTGCACCCACACACAACTGACTGACTTCATCCACTTCACCACCAACTTCCATCCGGCACTCCAATACACCTGGACCATTTCCGACACTTCCCTACCATTCCTTGACCTCACCATCTCCATCGCAGGGGACAGACTTCTGACCGACATACACTTCAAACCCACTGACGCACATGGCTATCTGGACTACACGTCTTCCCACCCTGCCCCCTGTAAAGACTCCATCCCCTACTCCCAATTCCTCCGCCTACGCCGCATCTGTTCCCAGGATGAGATGTTCCACACCAGGGCATCGGAAATGTCCTCGCTCTTCAGGGAACGGGGATTCCCCTCCTCCACCATAGATGAGGCTCGCACCAGGGTCTCTTCCATACCCCGCAACACTGCTCTCTCTTCGCATCCCCGCACTTGCAACAAGGGCAGAGTCCCCCTAGTCCTCACCTTTCACCCCACCAGCCGGCAAATACAACAAATAATCCTCCGCCATTTCCGCCACCTCCAACGTGACCCCACCACTCGCCACATCTTCCCATCTCCCCCCATGTCTGCCTTCCGTAAAGACCGCTCCCTCCGCAACTCCCTTGTCAATTCTTCCCTTCCCTCCCGTACCACCCCCTCCCCGGGCACTTTCCGTTGCAACCGCAAGAAATGCAACACCTGTCCCTTCACCTCCCCCCTCGACTCCATTCAAGGACCCAAGCAGTCGTTCCAGGTGCGACAAAGGTTCACCTGTATCTCCTCCAACCTCATCTACTGCATCCACTGCTCTAGATGTTAGCTGATTTACATCGGGGAGACTTAAGCGGAGGTTGGGCGATCGTTTCGCCGAACACCTCCGCTCAGTCCGCAATAACCTACCTGAACTCCCGGTGGCTCAGCACTTCAACTCCCCCTTCCATTCCCAATCCGACCTCTCTGTCCTGAGTCTCCTCCATTGCCAGAGTGAGCAACACCGGAAATTGGAGGAACAGCACCTCATATTCCACCTGGGTTGCTTGCGTCCGGATGGCATGAACATTGAATTCTCCCAATTTTGCTAGCCCTTGCTGTCTCCTCCCCTTCCTTAACCCTCGAGCTGTCTCCTCCCATCCCCCCGCCCTCGGGCTCCTCCCTCCTCCCCCTTTTTCCTTCCTTCTCCCCCCCCCACCCCCCATCAGTCTGAAGAAGGGTTTCGGCCCGAAACGTCGCCTATTTCCTTCGCTCCATAGATGCTGCTGCACCCGCTGAGTTTCTCCAGCATTTTTGTGTACCTTTGATAAATTACTTGTCCTTTTCACAACTACAACAATAAAGAACACAGACAAAAATCATTTTCAACAAGAAGCGTGCAGTATAGTGTATCAAATCCAGTGTTCCATTTCTGTGTGTTGGACAAAATAGTTGTACAGTGTCTGACTTTAGAGAAACAGGCACTTCGGCACCACAAGTCCGTGCCGACCAATGATCACCCCATGCACCAACATTATCCTACACATTAGAGACAATTTTACAATTTTACCAAAGCCAATTAACCTACAAACCTGTATGTCTTTGCAGTGTGGGAGGACCAGAGAAAACCCACGCGGTCACTGGGAGAATGTAGAAACTCCATCTAGAGGGGACCCATAGTCTGGATAGAACACAGGTCTCTGGCGCTGTAAGCCAGCAGCTCTACATCTGCACCATTGTGCCATCTGCTTAATAATAATATTTCATTGACACTCAGTCTGCAACAAGAGTTTAAACATTCACCAGACATATAGCTTTATTGTATGTTAATGGATTTGTGAAGAAATTAAAATATTCTGCAAAGGCTTCATGAGGAGCATAGCGAGGGAATGTTGCCATCCCTTGTGAGATTGTGGTGGAAATCTTGAAAGGCTCTCAAGGTGAATTTCTCCGAAAAGTGCTGGGTCGTATACAGTGCCCTCAATAATGTTTGGGACAAAGACCCTTCATTTATTTATTTGCCTCTGTACTCCACAATTTGAGGTTTGTAATAGGAAAAAATCACATTCATACCGTGACAATCTGTTATTGTCCAGCTGTGTTTATATCAGCAGGGAACAGTCGTGTAACTTCTCTCCCCACACAAATGTATAATGCAAATTGAAGATCTGCAGTGTTATTTCATTGGAGCACTGTCATCTGTTGCTATATCTGTCAAGATGTCCACTCTCAGTTGCCAAGAAAATGTATTATAAACACGTGTTGTATTATTTGAACTGATAACAAAAAATTATCAGCATGAAAAAGATAACTGTGAATAGAATTCAGAAACTTGATGGTATTAACAATCATTACTCATATCTCTTTGTCTGCCTTTGTCCCAAACCTGTTACTTAAATATTCTCCAGATTCAGAACTTGCCTTGATGTACAATGACGCGTCAGTGCTGGAGAACCATCATTTAGCAGTTGGCTTTAAATTGCTGCAGGAAGAGAACTGTGATATTTTCCAGAATTTAACCAAGAAACAAAGACAGTCACTGAGGAAGATGGTTATTGACATTGTAAGTTGAAATATTAAACCTCGAATTGTCATCTGTTTTTAAAAAAAAACATATTCCCAGTGTTTTTTGTGGATTTTGTACTTGTCTAAATGTTAATATATTAAACGCATATAAATACATGGTGTTTCTTTTTAAATGAATACAGTATTATTTTAATAAAACTACATGCTTGAGCCCAAGTGACTACATTTACATGGAATATTCTCCTCATCTTTACTTTCTCAATCAGACCATTTTAAGTTGATCTGGATTGTGCAGCTGCTAATGATTACTGACAATAATAAATGAACACATTATCCGCTTCAGCAAAATATTACAAAGCAACTTCATTTCAGGTCAAATCCAAAGTGTTCATTCCATGGAGCCAATCACCCACCCCTCCATGGACAGCACTATGGTATTTACAATGGGATCAATTATGCTTCATCCTGCCCTCACTGTCCTTACAGTTACATTAACCTTTTGTGGCCACAAAAAACACATTGACTCCCAGGCCACACTGCCACTTATTTAGGTACACGGAACTAGCCGCTAGTGGAAGGCGTCGAGGCAGGTACAATAACAACATTTAAAAGACACATGGGCAGGCACTTGGATTGGAAGTGTTTGGAAGGATATGGACCAAAATCAGGCAAATTGCTTAAGGGCCTGTCCCATGAGCATGCGACTGCATGCAGCAAGCATGACCTAACGTGGTCGCTTGAGCCATACGGACTCGCGGGGCCGGTCCCACTTCGATCGCCGGAGCCGTATGGAGTTGTGCGGAGCTGGTCCCGACATCGTGCGGGGCTCCGAAAAACGGCCTGCCGGCCCGCAGCCGCATTGAGGCCGTACGCACCGCCCCGAAAGGCGTGCGCAGTGTCTTGACCACGTACGCAGCGTCTTGACGGCGTACGCCTTCGCTCGAATTTCACGTCAACTCGTACGGGATCACTCAACCTCCGCGCGGCCCCCGCTTCTGGTTTGGTCGCGTTCGCCGCATGCAGTCACATGCTCGTGGGACAGGTGCTTTAGGCTTCGATGGGGGCATTTTACTCAGCAGGGACAAATTGGGCCAAAGAGCCTGTTTCTGAATTCTATGTCTATGATCACATGATCTGAGATACTTGGAGGAAAAAAAATCAAATGATTAAAATAATCTAAATGATCCCAGAATAACATGAAAAATAATACATTTACCTAAACCACACGTAAGTGATGCAGATTAATGACTAATTTTCAGTGTAATGAACCTTGCAATCTAAGTTGATGACTTTGACCCATGATCCCTTCACCAGTTTTGGCTTTAAATATAACTTTGGCTGGTGTAAAGTTGAGGAGTCATTTAGACTGGTTCAGAAGATTAAGCCAAATGCGATCCAACTCAAGTTGGTTAATTGAATCCCAGATTGGCTTGGTAATAGGAGGGAGAGGCCCGTGGTGGAAGGATGATTTTCTGATTGGAAGTCTGCCTGGTGGTATATTGCACACGTATTCTCATCCAGATTCAGTTGAGATGTCAGGTATCCGGATGCAGCAGTCAGAATGTACTGACCCGTAAAAAGCATCTTTCTAACGTTCTCCAGCGAACAGCGATAAAAGATTTGTTTTCATCCATAATAATTGCTCTTTTGGTGAATTACATGTCTGAATGCACTCTTTTAAATGAATTGATTGATGGCAAAGTGTTGATTTATAGTTTTTTTTTAAATTAGGAGCGTTTTCCAGCCGATCCAAATTTGTCCAGCTGAAGTTTGGAAAGACTTCTTACACTTGCAAAACTTGGCAATGTTTTACTTTATTAACTGTTTGTATAACTTGCAATCTTTACTCAGAAGTCCATTTCTTTACTGGTTTTTTTAAACCTCATCTTACAGGTTCTTGCTACAGACATGTCCAAACACATGAACTTGCTAGCTGACTTGAAAACAATGGTAGAAACAAAAAAGGTGACCAGTTCTGGAGTCCTCCTTCTGGATAATTATTCAGATAGAATACAGGTATAAAACTGAAGAAAATCAAAAATGTTAATAGATAAAATATATCTACATTTTAATTATTGTAATTTGTAAGGTTCTTAGTTATACCTGAGGATTAACAATTAGTACAAATATTGATCAATTCATGTGCAATTCTACTTTAAAAATGAGTTAACTGTGCTTTATATAATAATCTAGGTTCTGCAAAATATGGTGCACTGTGCAGATATAAGCAACCCCACAAAACCTCTTCACCTGTATCGCCAATGGACAGATAGAATAATGGATGAATTCTTTCGCCAAGGAGACCGAGAAAGGGAAAGAGGAATGGAAATAAGTCCCATGTGTGACGAGCACAATGCTTCCATTGAAAAATCACAAGTGAGTAAACAGCAAAACCTACAAGCTGATCTCATGTCCTGAATTATTATGAATCCACCAGTCTCCTCTCTACATTGTTAAATAACTATGGTTAAACCCTAATTACTTGCCCATTTATACCTGCTATTCGACATTAGAACCACTTGGGAAAAGAAGCATCAGAATATCTTAGAATATACGACATGGAAGAAGGCAATTCGGACTATCTTGCAAGCCCTGCAAATATTTTCCCTTTGAGTACGTCTCCAATTCCCTTTTACAAGTTACCACAGAATCGGCTTCCACTACTCTTTCAGACATATCAGATCGCCACTGTGTGTAACAAAAAATATTTGACAATTTTATTAAATCTCCACTCTCTGAACTTTTATTGAACTGCCATGTAAAGCAGGTGTTATTCAAAGCAAAAAGCAAGATTCTGGAATAACTCAGTGGGTCAGGCAGCAACTGTGGAGGAAAGAGGAACAGACAATTGGTGTTTCAGGCGGAAACACTGCATCAGGAATGAGAGTATGGAGGGCAGAGAGCCAGGATAATGAGATGAGGCGAAGGAACGAGGCAGGAGTGGGCAAACTGGAGGTAGATCCAGGAGAATTGATAAGCAGATGGAGCCAGGTGGGGGAGGGATGGAAACAGATACCGACAGAGGGTAGGGGGTGATATGTGGAGACAACAAAGGTTTGCAGATTTTGGAATCTGATTAGAAAGTTGATGTAAACGAAACAAGAAAAGAGAAGAACGGTGAGCAGATGGGAACAATAAGGAGGGGCTCTTTCCTCACCTACTTTAGTCAGAGGGTGGTGAATCTGTAGAATTCTTTGCCACAGAAGTCTGGAGGCCAAATCAGTGGATATTTTTAAGGCAAAGATAGATAGAAGGTTATGGGGAGAAGGCAGGAGAATGGGGTTGGGAGGGAGAGATAGATCAGCTATGATCGAATGGCGGAGTAGACTTGATGGGCCGAATTGCCTAATTCTACTCCTGTCACTTATGACCTACTTGTGCAGGCTATCTCCCATCTACACTCTCGGTCCTGATGCAGGGTCTCAACCTGAACATCAACCAGCCCTTTGCCTCCACAGATGCTGCTGAACCTGCAGTGTTCTTCCAGCAGCTGTTTTTTTACTCCAGATTCCAGCATATGCCTCTTGGTGTTATTAAAAGCCACAAATCATTTGATAGGCAAGGTTTGATAGGTACTTTGCTCATTTAATCTTCCCAGATCCAGCAGAAACAAATCCAGGCAGCACATTTGTAATCGCTCATGCATGATAACATTCCCATATATTTAATCTGAGTCCTTCACCCGCTATCTACAGTGTTGCATCCAGAACTGGTCACTGGACTCCAGATGAGGCCAAGGCAGTAGAGCAGGAATCCTTCAGCCACCATTATCCTAGGTGTCTGGCTCTCTAGTGCCGTTGTCAGTCTCAGCTGGCTGAAGCTGTCCTCTGCTGATCCACTGGAAGCGGGCAGTCGATCTTCCCCAAGCTCTCCAGCACAGCAGCCCTCATTCCAATAAATGGAAGAAATTAGCTGCCAAGAGAAACCTATCCAGATACTTCTTTAATATAGTAAATTTGTTTCTACTGATTTAAGTAGGTTTTAGAGTGGCCGTGTGTTTTTAATGCTTTAACTGCGATTTTTAAAGCATTTTAATGCCCCTCAGTGTGCCAATTATTGCTGAACGTTTGTGAACGTCAGACTTTCAGAAGCATTCCACTGCCTGCCATCGCACTGACAGCTTTGACGGCCTCCAAGCCTGGAGAAAGCGGCTCTTGGCATTCAAGTTGTTTGTGTGAGTGCAGGCGGCCATCACTGTTGAGATAGCCGGGTGCCGCTCTCAGCCATGCCAGGGTGTGGGAAGAAGACTATTCTTGGGGCTAATCTGTGACAAACAGCGCAACCTGGCAGGCAGCCAGCAATTAATTCTAGGGCAGTGGAAGATCAGTTCCACTAATTTGTAAATGTTTTGCATAAATTTTAATTGGGCATTATCAAACTTCAATGTTATATCTTGCACTAAATGTTGTATCCTTTATCTGTGCACCGTGGATGGCTTGGTTGTAATCATATATAGTTTTTTCTTTGACTGGATAGCATGCAAACAAAAACTTTTCACTGTGTATCTCGGTACACATGACAATAATAATCTAAACTAAATTTCCTTTTATACTCATGATTACATTAATAATACCTAGCATTCCTTAAGATTGTTTAACCCTTACCTCGATTTGACCACAACCTCAAGGATCCATCCAGTACATAGATCACTTGGTTTCTGTTCCTGCACCCCCTTTAAAATTGTATTATTCCATTTGTATTCTGTGTCAGCTGTTGGTCAGTGGAAGCACTCCCTCCCTTCCTACAGTGCCCTCCATAATGTTTGGGACAAAGACCCATCATTTATTTATTTGCCTCCGTACTCCACAATTTGAGATTTGTAATAGAAAAAAAAGTGAGATTTTAAAAAAGGGCATTTTTATACATTTTGGTTTCACCATGTAGAAAACACAGCAGTGTTTATACATAGTCCCCCACATTTCAGGGCACCAGAATGTTTGGGACACAGCAATACCATATAAATGAAAGTAGTCATGTTTAGTATTTTGTTGCATATCCTTTGCATGCAATGACTGCTTGAAGTCTGCGATTCATGGACATCGCCAGTTGCTGGGTGTCTTCTCTGGTGATGTTCTCCCAGGCCTGTATTGCAGCCATCTTTAGCTTATGCTTGTTTTGGGGGCTAGTCCCCTTCAGTTTTCTCTTCAGCATATAAAAGTCATGCTCAATTGGGTTCTGATCGGGTGATTGACTTGGCCACTCAAGAATTTACCATTTTTTAGCTTTGAAAAACTCCTTTGTTGGTTTAGCAGTATGTTTGGGATCATTGTCTTGCTGTAGAATTAACCGCTGGCCAATGAGTTTTGAGGCATTTGTTTGAACTAGAACAGGTAGGGTGTCCATACACTTCAGAATTCATTATGCTATTACCATCAGCAGTTGTATCATCAATGAAGATAAGTGAGCCAGTACCTTCAACAGCCATATATGCCCAGGCCATAACACCCCCACCACTGGGTTTCACAGATGAGATGGTATGCTTAGGATCTTGGGCAGTTCCTTCTCTCCTCCATACGTTGCTCTTGCCATCACTCTGATATAAGTTAATCTTCATCTCATCTGGCTACAAGACCTTTTTACAGAACTGTGGTTGTTCTTTTAAGTACTTCTTGACAAATTGTAACTTGGCCATCCTATTTTTGCGGCTAACCAGTGGTTGACTACTTGCAGTGTAGCCTCTGTATTTCTGTTCATGGTCTTCTGCGGACAGTGATCATTGATGAATCCACATCTGACTCCTGAGGAGTGTTTCTGATCAGTCGGACTTGTGTTTGGGGATTTTTCTTTATAGAGACAGAATACTTCTGTCATCAGCTGTGGAGGTCTTTCTTGGCCTGCCTGTCCCTTTGCTCTCTTTCTTCTTAATGATGTTCCAAACAGTTGATTTTGGTAAGCCTAAGGTTTGGGTGATGTCTCAAACAGTTTTATTCTTGTTTCTCAGTCTCATAATGGCTTCTTTGACTTTCATTGGCACAACTTTGGTCCTCATGTTGATAAACAGCAATAAACGTTTCCAAAGGTGATGGAAAGACTGGAGGAAAGACTAGGCGCTGAGAGCTCTCTCATACCTGCATTAAGGAGGCATTTAAACACACCTGATCAATTACAAACGCCTGTGAAGCCATGTGTCCCAAACATTATGGTGCCCTGAAATGGTGGGGACTATGTATAAACACAGCTGTAATTTCCTCATGGTGAAATCAAAATGTATAAAAATGGCCTTTCATAAAATCTGACAATGTGCACTTTAACCACATGTGATTTTTTCTATTACAAATCTCAAATTGTGGAGTACAGAGGCAAATAAATAAATGATGGGTCTTTGTCCCAAACATTAAGGAGGGCACTGTATCTACACACTTGAACTTGCATCCGAGAGACTAGAAATCAAAAACCGGTGGTGCCTTCCATTGAATGGGATGTTAAACTGAGTTATTAGACTGACATAAAGGATGCATTTCAGTCGGGGAATTATTCCTGTTGTCCAAGCCGATGTTTATCCATAATTAATACCACAATAAAATACCATTATTATCATGGTGTTGTATGCGATTGCTTAAGCACAAATTTGCTGCCATATTCCCCACATTACATCAACAACTACACCCAAAAATGATTAACTGGATATTGAAGACTTAACATTCCAAAAATGAATTTGTAAGGTCTAATGTGAATATCAATCTTTAATTTTACCTCTCCTCGTTCTTCTTACCACCATATTTCATTTGAGTCATTGATTCTTATAACTTAGAATCAGGCCTTTTGGCCCAACTTGCTCACACCAGCCAACATGTCCCATCTATACTAGTCCCACCTACCTGCGTGTTGCCCATATCCCTCTAAACCTCTCCTATCCATGTACCTGTCTACATGTTTCTTAAAAGTTGTGCTAGCACTTGCCTCAACTACCCCATCTGGCAGCTCGTTCCATACACCTACCACCCCTTGCATGAAAAAGTCACCCCTCAGATTCTTATTGAATCTCCCCCCCCCCCCCCCCCCCCCCCCCCCCCTCACCTTAAACCAATGTCCTCTGGTTCTCGATTCCCCTACTCTGGGCAAGAGACTCTGTGCATCTATCCAATCTATTCCTCTCATGATTTTGTATACCTCTATACCTACTACTGATTTTTTTTTTAATGTTTTGCTGTACTCTGCACCCTATCATTCCCATTGCCTCCAACATTGCAAACATTGAATAGGCACTTTTCATCCCCATCCTTACAAAATAGTATTAGTACAATCACCATTGTCCTAATACTAACCCTTGAAGAACACCACTACATTCTGCTCTATAATTTGAACAACAATTACTCATCACTATTCTCTGCTTTCTATCCCTCAGCAACTGTTGTATCCAGGCAGCTAATATTCCTTTAGACGCTGAGCCTTCAATTTTGCTAACAGGTCTATTTTGCAATATTTTTTGAGACATTTTTAAAGACCCTGAGCACGTCATAAACCACACAATGCTCATTGATTCTTCTTGTTAGAAAGGTAATTTTTTTAACAAAGGTGCCTACATTCCCTTGCATGGTCCTTTGTTGAAATTTAATTTCTAAATAACAATCTGAATTGCTATAATTAGCAGCAGTAGCATGAAGCAATATATAAGCTTGTTAAGGTATCTTGTTTCAGCATTGCCACCATTATCTACTGATTTTTCTACATTGTATTGTATTCAAATTTATTGTCATTGTCTCAATTAGAGACAACGAAATGAATTTTCCTTACAGGCAGTATCATAAAAATAAATAAATAATAAATAATAAAACATATTAAAAATAAAATTGAATTAAAAAAAAGAAAAGCACAAACACAGAAAGTCCACGACACAACATAACACAGTGGCACCAAGGTGAGGAAGGCACCATAGTCCAGCCAGCCTCCCCTCCGATCTTCCCAGATGTTCATCCGTGGACTGGGCCTTCCGAGCACCCGCAGTCGCCGCACCGGGCGGCCCGATGTTCAGGCCCTCACGCCGGGCTGGTGGAACGCCGACGCCGATCCCCGACGGTGAACATCCTCCTCCTCAGCGGCCCGGACCTCCTGATCAGCCGCCTCCCACAGCCGGAGTCCGCAGCTCCCGAATCCGCAGCTCCCGAGTCCGCAGCTCCCGAGTCCGCAGCTCCCGAGTCCGTAGCTCCCGAGTCCGCAGCTCCCGAGTCCGCAGGCCGAGCCGGGCGGAGTCGCAGGACCCCGCGTTGTTGATCAGCGCCGCCCGCGTTGGGAGCTCCGCAACCGCAGCTCCATGATGTCGGTGCAGCAGGTCCAGCACTCCGGGCTCCAGACGGCGATCCCCGGTAAGGCATCGCCAGCCCCGCGATGTTACAGCGCTGTCCCGCCGCTGCTGGAGCTCTGGTCGATCCCGGCAGGAAAGGCCGCGCCAATCCAGTAGGTAGGCCGCTGGGGGGGTGAGGACGCGACTCGAATAATAGTCGCGTCCTCTCCAGGAAGTGACCGAAGGACGGTATCCCCCTTACCGTGCCCTCTTCCCCCACATAAAGACATTTAAAAAAACATAAAAAACACACTTTAACATAACTAAAAAAACATAGATCTTGAGGCAAGATTATTCTGCTTTAAAATGTTCTTGTACATAAAATTACCGAACGGTGAAATATTACGTGGTGAAAAACATCGACAGTCATAACTGAAAATGTTATTTTCTCTTTTTCTATAATAGGTGGGTTTCATTGACTACATTGTCCATCCTCTATGGGAGACATGGGCTGATCTAGTCCATCCTGATGCACAAGACATGTTAGATATACTAGAAGACAACAGAGAATGGTATCAGAGCACAATTCCACAGAGTCCTTCACCGGTCCCTGACGATGGTGTTGAGGGACGACCAGGACAAGTTGACAAGTTCCAGTTTGAGTTAACACTAGAGGAAGATGGTGAATCAGACACTGAAAAGGACAGTGTTGGTAGCCAGGGTGAAGATGGCAACAGCTGTAGTGACTCCAAGACTCTTTGCACCCAAGACTCTGAGTCAACAGAAATCCCACTGGATGAGCAAGTAGATGAGGAGGAGGACCCAACAGATGTCTCTCAGGAAGAGAAGGCAGAGGAGGAAGAAGAAGAGAAGGCTGTAGATACATAATAACATTGATGGAGAAGGTATCTTGGAAGAATCTTCCAAGCACTACGTGTAGTTACAGCTGATGCCAATTCCTCATCCTCATCGACCAGTACTTTGTATACTTTGTATCTCACAAAGCCAGGAATCATCTAGATGACTCTGTACTCAGGAATAACATGTCAGAATTTCAGCTCCACGTCATTGTCACAGCATGGGAAATCTATTTAAAAAACGATCGTTACTACTATCAGATTTATGAATCTGAAATAGGAATGGATTGCTTTTGTTGGGAGAATAATATTAAACCAAATATGGGTTTTGTTTTCACAAAGCTGTAGTAGCTGTTTGAGCTTTATCCATGTGAAGAAGTATGGACATCCATTCATGAGATAATGCTGCGGATACTGGTTTCATCAAATATTTTCAGCAATGAAGATTGAAATGCACAGTATTTTATGAGACTGCAGTTAGAGAAGATCTGTCACCAACGGGAAGTTTGATCATTTATGAAATCACGAGACGTTTTATAATTTCAAGTCTTCCTTGAAACCTGACTGTAAAAACTGTACTGCTATAAGCTGTACTGACCTCTTTTTGTATCATATGTAATACAGATAACTTTTTTAGATTTTACTTTTGTTAATACAGATTTATGGAGGTATTATATTTAAAATAATTTTCATCTGTTATTATTAGATATACACGTAACTCGCAAGTTCTCTGTTCCGTTCTGAATGCTAAGTACAAACAGTTCTTTACCATCTTACGCATTATGATTTTATGGATCTAATACAGTTCAGTTATACTCTGGGAATGAAAAATGCCACAAGTCCCCAGATGCTGCATTTACCTTTGTTAACGATTACATTAAAAGGCATTGCATTCAAATTAAACCCTTGAATTATACACTGTCCAGACAGTTACAGGAAACTCCTTGAAAGTAGACAAACAACCTTGATAGGATGTTTCCAATGTTGGACTTAAAATGCACTGAATTTCACAACATTCAAATTTTCTTGCCAAAATATGCTCAAGCTGTAGACAGCTTGTGAAAGGAATGCAATGTTCCATTGCATTATCACTAAGATTCCAATGAAATATTTACAAATTATGTAAAGCCGTGTAGACTACTGTATCACAGCACGTAGTCTGCAAATTAGCACACTTTACCTTGCAAGTTACTGTTCAATGCAAAATGTTATCTTCCCCTCCCACCCTACCCCACTAAAATGTCCTTGCTTGCCCCCAACCATCTGCATCAGGATCTCTTGGGGAGAATTTATAGATGGAACAAACTGTAAAACTTGAATAGGTCTGGCTGTTAAAGAGCACCTATCGAATGAGCTTATTTTACTCCATTATTTAATTTTGTTGCCATACCATTTTTCCTCACCAGATGACCTTACTTGTAATCCAGTCTTGTTTGTCTCTGTTTACAACCATGTATTTATTGAACTGTACATACTGTAATGTTCATTGTAAATTATTGATTCTTAGTATAACACAATTCATAATGGAGTGGTGTTAATACATTGGAATCTCCTTGTGAAAAAATGAATATACTTATCTGTAAATTTTCTTCTATTTATATTTTGCCATCTATAGCTTGGCTAAGGAGAACCTTGAGGAAATCAACACTTGATGTAAACGGTTGCTGGCCTTTGGCCCCAGGGTTGTGCCTTAACTTTCTCCAATATATTGTTACTGTCTGCTGCATTTCAAAGCTTACTAGTCAAGTGACAATTCGATGAAAGGGGAAATTCTTTCCTATTTAAAAACAGAGCCTCCTTTGACACGTAAACTGTAGATTTCAGCAGCCCTGGCCCAAAGGAATTGGACATATTTTTCTTTTTGAATTAAATCGTAATAAAAGGGATTACAGACAATTGTTATCTGCAGAGACTCCTGAACAATTTATTTTGTTTTGAATATGTCTTTAGAGTAGCAACTTGTCCGGAGGTTACTAAAGAAAAATCTTTCAATGTTTTTCCTAATCTCTTTACAGTCTATGGTATAGCACTGTATGTATATCATGCTGAGAAACTTCATAAAATGTTTTTATATGCAACGATAAAAATAAAAGCATGAGTTGATTCTACTTAAAACCATACTGATTACTCATTCATATAGAAAGTAGATTGAAGATTAAAATAATTCTTCTGCGGTTAAGGTAGATATTAGATATATTCTGTCAATGATTAAAAAATATAGTACATAGGGTGGTGAATCTGTGGAATTCATTGCCTCAGAAGGCTATGGAGGCCAAGTCAATCGATATTTTTAAGGCAGAGTTAGATTCTTGATTGTCAGGGGCTTTGAAGAGAAGGCAGGTGAATGGGGTTGAGAGAGGAAGATAGGTGACCTTGCCCTCATCGAACTTTCTGTTAAGGGGCTGTCCCACTTGGGCGACCTAATCTGCGAGTTTAGAAGGGTGTCTTCGACCTACAAACTCGCAGCATGGTCGACACGTGGTCCTAGTAGGTCCTATGTGGTCGCTGGAACTCTCTTTCATGCTCGAGGGAAGTTACCGAATACTCATGGCCTCAACTAGGTCGCGGAAAATATTTCAGCATGTTGAAAAATATTCCGCAAGTAAAATATGGTCGGCATAGTTCTTTTTAACTCGTAGTGCAGTGGAGTGGGGTTGCTATTTAGTCAAAGGCAGTCGAGGGCAGCCGTAGGCAATCTCCTTCGCTGACCGGGCATTTTAATTGGCTCATTGGAGTTTTCAGGACCAAGGAAAACCTACCGGTAGGTAAAATGCCCGCTAAACTTTATTATACTTCTTAAAAGTGTCTCCCCTCTTCTCCCCCTCTCCCCTTCTTCTCCCCTTCTTCTCCCCTTCTTCTCCCCTTCTTCTCCCCTGCTCTCCCCTTCTCTCCCCTTCTCTCGCCTTCTCCCCCACCCACCCGCGCTCTCTAAAGGACTTACCGTTACTGTGCAGCCCTTTATCTTCCCCTTCATCGCGGGTGTGAATTTCAGACAGCACTCCCCCGCTTTCCCTGGCCCCCACCTTTGCGATGTGTGTGCGGTCGGTTGATCCAGCTCGCGGTTTCAACGCTGACGGTCGATCCAGCTCGATGCTTTCCAGGTGAGTGCCCTCGAGCTTGAAGGTCGAATGCACTCTTCTTAAGTCACGGATTAGGTCGCCAACATGGGACAGCCTCTTTAGTTCTTCAAAATACCATCAGATTCGTAAGATATGATCTTCCATGTACAAAACCATGCTGACTGTCCCTAATCAACCCCTGTCTATCCAAATGCATATGTATCTTATCCATCAGAATACTCCCCAGTAACATGCCTGCTGGAGATGTTAACCTCACTGGTCTTTAGTCCCCAGGCTTCCCCTTGCAGCCCTTCTTAAATAGAGGCACAACGTTAGCCACCTTCCAATCTTCGGACACCTCACCCATGTCTAATGATGATTCATTTATCTCAGCTGGGACACCTGTAATTTCTTCTCTGGCTTCCCACAATATCCTCTGATATATCTGATCAGGCCCAGGATATTTATTTACCTTCATGCATGTCCAGCACATCCTCGACTGTAATATGGACTGTCTTCAAGACATCTCCAGTAAATGACCCAAATTCACTAATCTTCATGTCTTTCAACACAGTAAAAATGAAGGGATAATCCGCATTGAGGACCTTGTCCATCTCCTACAGCTCCATACCCTCGTTCCCTTAATATATATTACATATCCGACTAGCTAATCCTCACTTATACCTTGGGAACATTATCAAAGCTAAGAGAACTGTCCCAAAAGCTTGTCAAGTAATATATCCATGCTTAATACTCACACAACAAAAACAAGTCTCGAAAGATCTTCCATTGCCTTCCCCTCATTCTGCCCCAATGTCAGAGGTCCAGGATGTTGATGGCATCTATATATATACCAGACTAAGTGGGACCCGTTGGGTCCCAGCTTCACACGGGAGGGCTAGTCCCCCAATGCAATATTCCACCTCTCCACCAATTCCAGTATTGGTGGCAAGTGGGGGGTTTTCTGGAGTGCTAGTATGGGTTTTGTGGGCTGAATGGACTGTTTCCAGAGGGCTAGAATGGACAATGTGGGCCGAATGGATTCTTGGGCTGGCGGCTCAGTCACACAAGCCTGGTGTGCTGGCTGCTCACTCACTCACGGCTGGTGGGCTGGCAGTTGACTCACGGCTATTCCTTGAAATTCCATTTCAAGCAGGGTGCAAGGCCACCAAATTCAAGTGCAGTTTCATACCACTTCAAGCAGGGTGCAAGGCCACCAAATTCAAATGCAGTTTCATACCACTTCATGCAGGGTGCAAGGCCACCAAACTCAAGTGCAGTTACATACCGTTTCAGGCAGGGTGTAAGGCCACCAAACTCAAGTGCAGTTTCCTACCATTTCAAGCAGGATGCAAGACCACCAAACTCAAGTGCAGTTTCCTACCATTTCAAGCAGGGTGCAAGGCCACCAAATTCAAGTGCAGTTTCCTACAATTTCAAGCAGGGTGCAAGGCCACCAAACTCAAGTGCAGTTTCCTACCATTTCAAGCAGGGTGCAAGGCCACCAAATTCAAGTGCAGTTTCCTACAATTTCAAGCAGGGTGCAAGGCCACCAATGACAGAGAGTCGTAACCTCTCCCTCCCCCACTTCAGATCAACATTTTATCAACTCTATTTTCATTCATGGGAGAAATTCTCAGCATCTGATGAGTGGAGGGGGACTCTGAGTAAGCTGGCCATAAATCATAGCCGTACATGGTAGCATTTTTACCAAAATCAATATACAGCGCAGATAGGAAGTGGTCAAGATTAGACTTTTAATTATATAGAAGGCAACACCACTTTTCAATAAAGCAAAGGCAACACCACTTCTCAATAAGGCAAAGGCAACACCACTTTTCAATAAGGCAAAGGCGACACCACTTTTCAATAAGGCAAAGTCGACACCACTTTTGCATTTTCAAACCAACACCACTTTTGCATTTTCAAACCACATTTTCAAATTACATTTTCAAACTACATTAAGGGCACTCACAGGTCAGTAAAAAACACTCACAGTTGAGTAGACATGTGTTCAGTGTTATTCACAGCTCAGACTGAGAGTTGTGACCTCTCGCTCCCCCATCTTGCAGAGATTGAGGCTGTCCACACTTCCAGGTTTTATACTCCCTCCCCCCTCCCACAGGAAGGGGCGTGGCCTTCATGGTGCGATTGAAAGGAGAGAGAATCTCAACATTTTTTAAACATTAATAAGTCTTTTATTTTTCATCAATGGGAAAAATCCTCTTGTCCTGCACAGCGGAGGGGAACTCTGAGTAAGATGGCCAAAGATCACAGCTGTAAGTGGTGGAGTTTTTTCTAAAATCAATATGCATTGCAAACAGGAAGTGGTCAAGATTTGAGTTTTAATTATATAGATTACTGAAATTCTCATCTTGTTTGTTTGGAAGTCTGACTGTGAGTGAGTGAGTCTGTAATTGAGTGAGGTCCTGAAATTATGACAAAATGGTACACGATAGTGCTATAATTTTTCCACCACCTTACAATTGTCCTGTGGAGTGTTTTCCACATGTTTCGTTCAGATTGGTGTTATATTTTATAAGTTATTCACTTTATTAACTTTACAAATTCCAATTTGATAAACATTTCTTCCATCTGCATATTGGCAGTTACAGCTATGATGTCACAATGGGATCCAAATTCATGCTGGCCTTCCGCGCGACAATGTTGCAATTACAGAACTCTGAATCCTGCCAGCAAGTTTAAAAACAGGGAGGCTGAAGAGATGGGGGTGGGAGTGCTGGGGAAGGCTGGGGAAGTGCGATTGGTTTCTTTTTTAAAGTCCTGGCAGCAAGTGCAATTGGGAGGCTGAAGAGGAGGGGGAATGAGTGCAGGGGGATAAGAGGAAATGAGCCACAGTTGGGGGCTATGGGTGAGTGGTGGAATAATGTGTTGGGGAAATGGGTGAGTGGTGGCATATTGCGTTGGGGGAAACGGGTTGCATTGGGGAATGGGTTGCGTTGGGGGACCAGGCCTCCTTTGTGACAGGGACCCAATGGGCCCCACTAGGAGTGGTAGCTTTATAAAATAGGGACTAGATAAAAAGGAATGTACCCTCTTCATATCAAATTCTAATGACTTTTGTATTGTGTGCAGTTTTGGTCCCCTAATTTGAGGAAGGACATTCTTGCTATTGAGGGAGTGCAGCGTTAATGTTTAATTCCCGGGATGGCGGGACTGTCATAAGCTGAGAGAATGGAGCAGCTGGGCTTGTACACTTTGGAGTTTAGAAGGATGAGAGGGTATCTCATTGGGACATATAAGATTGTTAAGGGCTTGGACACGTTAGAGGCAGGAAATATGTTCCCGATGTTGGTGGAGTCCAGAACCAGGGGCCATAGTTTAAGAATAAGGAGTAAGCAATTTAGAGCGGAGACGAGGAAACACTTTTTCTCACAGAGAGTGGTGAGTCTGTGGAATTCTCTGCGTTAGAGGGCGGTGGAGACAGGTTCTCTGGATGCTTTCAAGAGAGAGCTAGATAGGGCTCTTAAAAATAGCGGAGTCGGGGGATATGGGGAGAAGGCAGGAACGGGGTACTGATTGTGGATGATCAGCCATGATCACATTGAATGGCGGTGCTGGCTCGAAGGGCCGAATGGCCACTCCTGCACCTATTGTCTATTGTCTATTGTATCCATCCCTCAAAATCAGCTTGTGGCAAATGTGGATTGTTATTTCTGCAACATACATATAAAATGCATTTAAAGAGCTACAAAACTGTTTCACTGAAAAAGGAGCAATTGATCAGAAATGTCAATAATTTCTACATTCAATGCGCTTGAACTGCAATGAAAATATTTCAATTTATATTTTTCATATATATATAATTAATAAATTATAAATCTCTATGCCGTTTGCGTAACTCTACAGAACAGAAACAGTTCATTGCAACTGTTGTTAACACTGCACAAATTCAGGGTCAAAGTCAGAAAATATAATGGTAAGTGCTTAGAAATTCAGCATTTTAGGTGACAGCAATGCTCTGATACAGACGGGCTGTACTGTGCTGTAACCATGTGACATTTATTGACGTCAGTGCAGAGGTGGGCTAGTTGTTGCACACACAAGCTGGAAATAATGATTAGAAGCGACGCACCTTCATCCATTCCAGCTGGTTTTCACTGGAGCAGGAAAGCAGTGTAGTCTCTAATGTGATTTCTGAAGAGAATGTTAAAGGTCTGTGACACGTTGAAGTAACATTACAATACTAGACAGTCACAAGGCCACAAAATGTAACAAATGATGCAGGAACTGCAGTACAATGTTATCAAGCATTACCCGGGTGCAAAATGTTTACAAAGATAATAGCAAGGGTGAGGTTTAACTCCATGCATCCAATGGAGCAAAATCTAAAATCTACATGTACTTGAAACCTTTGTAATAGTTCTCTCTTCCTGGATAATTCTACATTTAATTGGACTAAGGACACATGGATTTGTTGAGTATTTTTAAGGCAGAGGTTGATGGATTTTTGATTGGTAAGGGTGTCAAGGGTTATGGCGAGATGGCAGAACATGGGGTTGAGAGGGAAAGATAGATCAGCCATGATAGAATGGCAAAGTGGACTCAATGGGACAAATGGCTTATGACTTAAGAACTTATGTTCCCAACCAACTAAGGTGTGAATGTTTGGGATCCAATAACAATCCGGTAAAGCTGTTGTTTTTGGTTTATCAAACGTAGCATCCACTCAAACCCAAGCGATCAGATGTTCTTTTTCACAGGACTCTGTATCGGAGATAGGAGCGGAGACTGCGGGACCTGCAGCGGGGGCGGCGGCCCGGAGCTGATGCTGTGGCGACATCACCACGGAGGTCCGCTGGACTGGAGAGCGGCATCTTCGGCCTGGATCGATCGCCTCAGCGCAGAGGGAGAACAAGGAGGGAAGAGACGGAGACTAAGACTTTGCCTCCATCACAGTGAGGAGGTGCTTGGTGAACTCACTGTGGTGGATGTTTAATTTGTGTTTATTGTATGTTTTGTTATTATTGATTCTGTGTATGACTGCAGGCAACATAATTTTGTTCTGACCGAAAGGTCTGAATGACAATAAAGGATCTATCTATCTATCTATCTATCTATCTATCTATCTATCTATCTATCTATCTATCTATCTATCTATCTATCTATCTATCTATCTATCTATCACCCATCCTTGGGTAGCCAGGAAGAGCAGGACTGTCACATTCATTGTCCTATTTGGGACACATGACAATACACTCTCTTGACTTGACGGGCTCACAAAGCTTGGACTCTTCAATAAGGATGGTGGTATAGTGTTTATTTAGTATATTTGTTTGATTTGTATTATGGTGGTGGGTTTTGTTTCGATTGATTTTGTACCGTACATACTGTAAATAATTGATTAAATTATTTTTGGTTAAAAAATAATAATAAAGCTTGGACTGTGGCCTGGCTGGTCAAGACTCCTTAATATTCATCCATAAAATCTTTCCAAACCCCCAGCAGCCCAGCCAACAATACTGTAATGACACTTTTTTTTTTGATCAGTGCTTGTCTACTTGGTTGTCAACCATGGAGGTTGTTAACCAATCAGGCTATTAATCTTTACCTGAAGGATGTTAGATAGAGCTGGCAGTCAAGTTTACTACCCAGCTGTAGTATCTTATATCTTATGAAATATATATATATTTTTTTAAATTTCAAAATAGAATTTATTCAATCGATAAATATATACAATTCATGAACCATTCGAACAAAAAATTCATCCGACATTTTCGGAGACTATACAAATTTATTTCAGTACAATATTTTTACATTTGTCAAATTCCGCCAAAACTGTCCCCCACCCGTGCCACTCTGTGGCCCCTGTCCAAGTAATAAATATATACAATGTGTGCACAGTTCGAAAATTCCATCCGACATTTTTGTAGGCTATAGAGATTGTTCAATACAGTTTATGTCTTTTAAATTCCACAAAAATGTCCCCCACCCGTGCCACTCATGTGGCCCCCTGGCGTGGGATACCTTCCCTTAATTTAATTTGAGGGGCGTCTCCACCATACCGTGCCCCCCATGTCCAGCAGCGGAAGGACCCTAGACTGTGGCCCTCCCCCACCGAGCCTTGGCGTTGGCTGCACCAAGCTTCAGCGAGTCCCTTAGCACGTACTCCTGCAGTCTGCAGTGGGCCAGTCGGCAACATTCCCTGACGGACATCTCGCTCTGCTGGGTGGTGAGCAACGCTTGGGCAGACCAAAGAGCGTCTTTCACCGAGTTGATGACCCTCCAGCAGCACTCGATGTCAGTCTCTGAATGTGTCCCTGGGAACAGTCCGTAAATCACAGACTCCTCTGTGACGGAGCTGTTCGGGATAAATCGTTACGGGGACCCTTTCAGACTTCTCCAGACTCTTTTTGCAAATCCACACTCTGCAAAGAGGTGGGCAACCGTCTCCTCTCCATAGCAGCCGTCCCGAGGGCAGCGTGCGCTGGTAGTGAGGTTCCGAATGTGCAGGAAGGATCTAACTGGGAGAGCTCCCCTCACCACCAGCCAAGCCAGGTCTTGGTGCTTGTTGGTCAGTTCTGGCGATGAGGCATTTTGCCAGACAAGCTGGGCAGTCTGCTCTGGGAACCACGCCACCGGATCCATCGAGTCCTTTCCCTGCAGTGCCTGCAGGACATTCCGTGCTGACCACTGCCCGATGGACTTGTGGTCAAAGGTGTTGGTCCGGAAGAACCTCTCCACAGACGACAGATGGGGCGGCAATGTCCAGCTGACTGGCACATTGCGTGGCATCTGCGCCAGGCCGATCCTTCGCAACACCGGGGACAGGTAGAACCTCAGCAGGTAGTGACACTTAGTGCCCACGTGCCTTGACTCTACACTCCGCCTGATGCAGCCACACACAAAGGTGGCCATCAGGATGAGGGCGACGTTGGGCACGCTTTTACCCCCGTTGTCCGCCGACTTGTACATTGTGGCCCGTCGCACCCGGTCCATCCTCGACCCCCAGATGAACTGGAAGACGGCCCGGGTAATCCCCGTGGCGTAGGAGGGAGGGACAGGCCACACTTGTGCCAAGTACAGCAGCCCCGAGAGCACCTCACACCTGATGACCAAATTTTTCCCGGTTATGGAGAGGGAGCGTTGCCTCCACAGCTCCAGCTTCTTCCCCACCTTGGCTATCCGCTCCAGCCAATTCTTGTTACTCGCCTCAGCCCCCCCGAACCAGATCCCCAGCACCTTCAAGAAGTCAGGCTTGATGGTGAAGGGGACGGAAGATCGGTCGGGCCAGTTGCCAAAGAGCATGGCCTCGCTCCTCCTGCGGTTCACCCTGGCTCCCGTGGCCGACTCAAACTGGTCGCAGATGCTGATCAATCTGCGGACCGACCTTGGATCCGAGCAGAAGACGGCGACATCGTCCATGTACAGGGAGGCTTTGACCTGAATGCCCCCACTGCCTGGCAATGTCACTCCTCTTATGCTCGCTTCCTTCCTGATGGACTCGGCAAAAGGTTCAATACAGCAGACAAACAAGACAGGAGAGAGAGGGCAACCCTGCCTGACTCCAGACCTTACAGGGAAACTGTCTGATTCCCACCCATTGATTTGGACTGCACTACGGATGTTGGTGTAGAGCAGTTTGATCCAATTTCGGATTCCCTCCCCAAAACCCATTTTGGAGAGCACGTCCCTCATGTACGTGTGCGATATCCTGTCGAAGGCCTTCTCCTGGTCCAAACTGACTAGGCAGGCATCCACCTGTCTGTCCTGCACGTAGGCGATGGTATCTCTCAGCAGCGCTAGGCTGTCTGAGATTTTCCTGCCAGGTACAGCACAGGTTTGGTCCGGGTGGATCACCTGTCCCAGAGCAGACTTGACCCGGTTGGCGATGGCCTTAGACAGGATCTTGTAATCTACATTCAACAATGTTATGGGTCTCCAATTCTTTATATCCTTCCTCTCCCCCTTCTGCTTGTAGATTAGGGTGATGCTGCCCTTCCTCATGGAGTCTGACATGCTGCCGGCTAGAAGCATGTCGTTGTACACTTCCAGCAGGCCCGGGCCCACCCAGTCCCACAGAGCCGAATACAACTCGGCCGGTAAGCCATCGCTTCCGGGAGTTTTACTCGAGTCAAAGGAGCGGATGGAGCCAGTCAGCTCCTCTAGGGTCAGTGGTTGGTCCAGACTCTCCCGCTTGCTGTCCTCCAAGACCTCAGTGATAGAGGACAGGAGGTTCTGGGAGGCGGTGCTGTCTGTGGCCTTTCTGTCATACAAATACGTGTAAAAGGATTTGCAGACCCTCAGCATGTCTGTCTGCGAGGATGCTACCGAGTCGTCCTCCTCCCTAAGGCTGTTGATCACAGAGCTCCCCCTGTGAACCTTATGGAAGAAGAAACGTGAGCACGTCTCATCCTGCTCCACATGGCGGACCCTGGATCGGAAGATGATCTTGGAGGATTCAGAGGTAAAGAGCCGAGCTTGCCGGTCCTTCACCTCTTGAAGTTCCTCCCTCACATCCACCCCCCTCGACTGCAGAAGGAGCAGTTGATGCAAATCTGTCTGGAGTTGGCACAATTCCCTCTGACTCTGTCTTGCTCTCTGAACCCCTTTGGCTATGAAGAACCTCTTAATGTTCTCCTTGGTTGCTTCCCACCAGAGTGTCGGGGAGTCAAAGAGGGGCCTCACAGTTCTCCAACGTGCGTAGTCCCTCTTTAGCTCCTCAACGTTCTCTGGGGTCAACAGCTTCACGTTTAACTTCCACGTCCCTCTGCCTGCCTTCCTGTCCTCCTGTAGGTGACAGGAAGCTTGAAGGAGGCAGTGGTCAGAGAAGAACACCGACGTGAGGTCAGTGTGTCTCACCGTGACGGCCTTCGTGGTGAAGACGAAGTCTATCCGCGATCGGGCTGAACCGTCCGATCTCGACCAGGTGAACCGCGGCTGGGACCCGCCTGCAGGGTCGCTGAAGGCGTCGTGCAGCTTTGCGTCTTTTACCATTTCCATCAGGAACTTGGACGTGCTGTCCAGTCTGTTGTCGGCACTGCCGGATCGTCCAGCCGCATCAATGATGCAGTTGAAGTCACCGGATAGAACGAGCTGCCGGGACGTGGCCAACAGCACTGGGAGCTGCTGGAGAACGGCCAGCCGCTCGCTCCGCACGGGTGGGGCATACACATTAATCAGCCGGAGCGGAGAACCACGGTACATAACATCCACCACGAGGAGACGCCCCGCAACCACCTCCCTGACCTCAGTGATGGCGAAGTTCCCTCCCCGCAGCAAGATCCCCAGGCCGGAAGCACGACAGTCATTGCCCCCCGACCACACCGACAGTCCGTGGGGCCACCATCGCGACCACCTCCGATAGCAGCGGAGGTGTGGCAACCCGCACTCCTGGAGAAAAGTCACATCTGCCTTGACCTTGGCCAGGTACTGTAAGGCATTTACACATCGCGCAGTGCTCTTCACACTGCGCACGTTTAAAGATGCCAGTTTGAGCTCCATTGTCCTTTGGAGTCACTGGCCATTTTCCTGTTCCCTCATGCCCACCGCTTCGGTGAATTGCCTCACCTTTCCTGGGCTCAGGTACCCGGCCTCCTCAACGGGTTGGGTTTCCCGTGTCGTAACCCGAGGTGTCGTTGGGGGGGGGGGGGGGGGGGGGGGCTGCTCGTTTCACCCCCTTCTGGGTGCGCCGCTTCCCCCGTCTCTCGTGGCTGGGGCACGGTGACAGGCTTACTGCTCCCGGAAACTCGGAGCTGGGGCCCATTGGCCGCTGCACTGCTCCCGGTTGCCCGGAGCTGGGGCCCAACTGCCACTGCACTTCTCCCGATGCCCTGGAGCTGGGCCCCATCGGCTGCTGCGATGATCCCGGTCTCCAGGGGCTGGGGCCCAACGGCTGCTGCACTGCTCCCGATGTCCTGGGGCTGGAGCCCCTCGACCGCTTCTCTGCTCCCGATGTCCTGGGGCTGGAGCCCCTCGACCGCTGCTCTGCTCCCGATGTCCTGGGGCTGGGGCCCCTCGACCGCTGCTCTGCTCCCGATGTCCTGGGGCTGGGGCCCCTCGACCACTGCTCTGCTCCCGATGTCCTGGGGCTGGGGCCCCTCGACCGCTGCTCTGTTCTCGGTCTCCTGGTGCTGGTGGACAATCGGCCTGGACCTTCTCCTTTCCTCCCCGGTTTTCTTCCTGTGTGGTTTCCCATTCGCCTCATCCTCCGACGAGGAGAGGTTGCTGCCTTCTGTCAGGGAGAGAGACTGTTTTTGGGGGGTTTTTTGGGCTTGCCAACCCCTTCTGGCCTCTGCTCCGTGTGCTGACCTTTCTGGTGTTTTCGATACTTCACCGTCGTCCAAATCTGCTCTCCCCCCTCCTCCATCGACTCTCCCTCCTGGGCTTGGTGCTGGAGTTCTCCTGGCACTTGGGGGCTCGAGGTGGTTGAGGTGGTTGGGCTGTCCTCATCCCTGTTCCCCCTTTCTGCTGGGGACTTGACAGTGGTAGTGGGTGTCTCACCTACCCTGGGGGGGTGCTGGAAAACGCCCCTCTTGTTGCCTGTGCGTATGAACAGGCTCTTTTTGAGCAGGCCCTGTAAAGGTGGCCTCCCTCCCCACACAGGTTGCAGTTCTTGCTGGCCTGACAGTCCTTTGTCTCGTGGCCCTCCGTTTTGCAGTTTTTGCAGACCACTGCAGTGCATTGGGCCACCACATGCCCAGGCTTGTTACATCTTCTGCATAGTCTGGGCTGCCCGACGTAACTTAAATAGCCTCGGTTTCCTCCAATTGCGAACACCGAGGGAGGGTGGAGGAATGCTCCTTCCTTGTCCACCCTCAGCTTCACCTTGACCTGCCGCTTGCTCGTCCAAATCCCATGCAGGTCCTTCACGTCCACGCAGTTCCCTGCTCCGTCGACGTAGCGAGCAAGGAAGGTGAGGACATCCACTACGGGCACATGTGGGTTGAACATATGCACCGTGATCATCCTTTCTTTTTGGTTTGGGAGGGTGAAGAGTGGCTGCACCTTCAGCAACGACAGCGGAGCTTCATTCCCCTTCTCCTGGAAATCCTTCATCAGCTTTTGCCATCCCGTCGTGAGAAGGGCATCCCCTCGCTGAGGTCCTTCACACTAATCCTCAGGGTATTGCGGACCCTGTCCTCTCGCTCCAATTGCAGCTGCCATTGCTACGACTCTACACCGCAATCTGCAGCTCTTGTCCTTAATGGACCGCCAGGACTGTTCTAACAAGAACAGATAGCCCCTTTCACTGTTCTAACCAGAACAGACGCTCTCTTTTACCTCTGATAAGAACAGATACTACACTTGATCTTGGCCAAAAGGCCGAGAAGCCGAGAATCTTATGAAATATTAACTGTTGATCTGAAAACAGTTCACATTAAACAGCACAATAATTTAGAATGGGCACGTTCATAATGGCCCAAGGTACTTTTCAACGATGATGCCAAAAATGACAAATATAGCTCTCCTTAGAATATAAATTAGCGTTAATGTAAAATATTGCAGGCATTTTATTTTCTGCTGCCAGCTTGTTTCTCCGTTGTGAAAAATGGCACATAACCTTTTAACATGAGAATTCAAATTATCCTGAATTAAAATTAAAATTCTACATTAAAATGTATCCATTTTGCAACATTTGCACATTTAAGTAATTTTTGCAAGGTATTATTGATGTGTTCTACATAAATATTCTGTTATGCAGCCATGTGATAGTGTTTAGTCTTAAATGTAAACAATGAAAAGCAAGAGAACATGACCTTATCCATGAAAGGGTCTTTCTGAACAGCTGCCTCTCGCTCATTATGGTATGTATATATTTTTGTGAATTCTCTGTTTTTCAGTTCAACTAATTTATAGGCAACTATGTGAAAAAGATAATATTTTTATGCTTATTTGAAGTTCATATTGGGACCTACACCATCTGTCAGGTTATCAGTGCACTAGACACTGAGAATATGTCCCTTGTGAATAGCTGATACTTCCAAAGTTACTTGATACTCAAAATGGCAACATGCTATACTAGATGCTTCTAATCTTGGGACATCTGCAGATACGGTAATTGGACCAAGAATGCTTTTTTCCCCTCTCTCTCTCTCTCTCTCTCTGAGGAACTTTAGTTTAGTTTGGTTTAGAGATACAGCGTAGAAACAGGCCCTTGTGCCCACCGGGTCCGCGTTGACCAGCGATCCCCGCACATTAACACTATCCTACACCCACTAGGGACAATTTTTACATTTACCAAGCCAATTAACCTACAAACCTGTATACCTTTCGAGTGCGGGAGGAAACCGAAGATCTCAGAGAAAACCCATGCAGGTCACAGGGACAATGTGCAAACGCCGTACATTCAGGATCGAACCCGGGTCTCTGGCGCTGCATTCGCTGTAAGGCAGCAACTCTACCGCAGCGCCACCGTGACCGCCACTCTTAAAATGATGCTGAGATGCTAATGATTTTTGTGGTTCTCATACGCAACCTCCTTTGTGCTACATATGTTAACCACTGCAGGATGCTTTCTTCAGTTGGAGAATGGATCCTTCTTTGAATCTATCTATCTCACCTGGGATTATTCTGTAGCACATTTGCTGTTGGGGAAGAAAAATGGGATTATCTTTTTGGTACCCTGTGCAGGAGCTTTCTGATATATCTTCCATGAAAATGGTCTAAAGCCAATAATTTTTACTTTTTAACAGTGTGAAAACAAATATGAAATAAATGGCTTTGCCAATCCAAGCTCACAGCAATCCATGCGTGGAAACCAAACTCTTTGCGGATCAGGACACATCAATATTTGCAATTCAGTTGCACTGCAGTTGCACATTCAGTTGGTCTTGACTCTGGAAATAACTTCTAATTTGAATGATGAAAAATACCATGGAGAGAACAAGAACAAGAAAGCAAGACATAGTATCACAACATGGTATGGGGTAGGAGATTGCAACCTTCACATGGTCCACCTGTTTTGACGAATGCAATCAACCTGGCGTGCACAATCAAATAAGATCAAATAGAACAAGTTGCCCTGCAACTTTAGGCTGTGCACGCCATACACAAGAAGAAGAAGAAGAAGAAAATAACATGGTATCTATGCTTTCCGTTATCATTGGAAAATGATTTGCTTTATCTTTATAACATTTAAAGTTTAATAATAATAATAATAATAATAATAAGCCTTTATTGTCATTGTACTTAGAAATACTATGAAATTAGGAGAGCTACTCCTGATCAGTGCAACCAAAACAAGTTAAAACAAGATAAAAACACAACCAATACATATAATATGTTATTTAACTGCTTAAAATAGTAGATAAATTATATTTATCACACCTAGGTAGAACATTGCACTGGGAGAATATTACACTTATTACTCTGGGAGAATATTACACATAATAAATACTTTAAAATAATTAAAAAAGAAGAAATATTAGCTGAGTGGTCTGTTTTATAGTGGAATGGATGACAGCATCTCTCATGTCATGTGGATATTTGAGGAATTTAGAGTTCTGATGGCCCAGGGAAAGAAACTGTTCTTGAGTGTTTGTCCGGCTTTTGACGCACCTGTACCGCCTACCAGAGGGCAGGAGGTTGAACAGGAACTGTCCAGGATGGGAGGGGTCTTTGATTATTTTCCTGGCTTTGCAGAGGCACCGAGAGCTGGAGATGTCATCCAGGGAATGCAGCGGGCAGAGGGCAGCCGGTAATTTTCTGGGCAGTTTTGATCACTCTCTGCAGGGTTCTCCTGTCTGCTGCTGAGCAGCCGGCATACCACACGGTGATACAATATGCCAGCACACTCTCGATGGTGGAGCTGTAGAAGGCCACTAGCAGCTTCTCCTCGAGACTGTTCTTCCTTAGCACTCTCAGGAAATGCAATCGCTGCTGGGTCTTGTTTACCATCACTGAAGTGTTGGCATACCCGGGGAGCTCCTCCGCGATGTGCGATCCCAGGAATTTGAAGGTGGAAATCCTCTCTACACAGTCCCCGTTGATGTAGAGCGGGGCAAGGTCCGCTCTTTGCCTTCTGTAGTCGATGACCATTTACTTTGTTTTGCTGATGTTGAGTGCCAGGTTATTCGCAGAACACCACTCTGACAGCTTCAGGACCTCATCTCTGTATGCTGCCTCATCTCCTCCTGATATGAGTCAGTTTAGTTTAGAGATACAGCGTGGAAACAGGCCCTTCTGCCCACCGAGTCCACACCGATCCTTGCACATTAACACTATCCCACACACACTAAGGACAATTTACATATATACCAAGCCAATTAACCTACAAACCTCCAGGTCTTTGGAATGTTGGAGGAAACCGAAGATCTTGTAGAAAACCCACGCAGGTCACGGGGAGAACTTACAAACTCTGTACAGACTGCACCCATATTCAGGATCGAAACCAGGTCTCCGGTGGTGCAAGCGCTGTAAGGCAACAACTACCATTGTGCCACCATTCCGTTCTGTTACTATTGTCCTGACTGCTGAAAGCTGGCTTTACTCATCAGTGGCCAATGTAAGGATAGAATAGTTTGAAACATTATTGTTTCATTTTCTTCATTTCCTCCATCCATAACAATGGTATTAATATGTATTATTAATAAGAATTTCATGGCTTCCAACAACTTTCTGGTGCCTTAGGAATATAATTATTAATATACCAGCATAGTCAGGGAGCCTTTTTGACCAATCTCAAAGCATTCTCTAAACCTTCAGGGCCGAGTTTGGGGAGAACCAGTTGATTTTACTCTTCACTGCTTGTAGTTTAGATTAGTTTAGTTTAGGTTAGAGATACAGCGTGGAAACAGGCCCTTCGTTCCACCGAGTCTGCTCTGACCAACAATCCCCGTTACACCAGCACACACTACACACTAGGGACACTTTTTACCAGAGCCAAGCAATCTACAAACCCATTCATCTTTGGAGTGTGGGAGTCAACCTGAGCACCTGGAGAAAACCCACATGGTCACGGGAAGAAAGTACAAACTCTGTACAGACAGCACCCATCGTCAGGATTGAACCCGGGTCTCTGGCGCTGTAAGGCAGCAACTCTACTGCTGTGCCACCCTGAACACTCTGTCAATCATGGCACCAGTGCTGAAGTCCCTACCACACACTCAGCACAGACTGGGAATGAAAGCTGTGACCTACTGCTTAGTTATACCTTGCCTTATATCAGTAAACCACCAGCAGAGAGCAGGGGAAACATCAGCAGTTATATGTAAATAACATCTGTGGTCTATTACTTGTGAATGAATTCCTCTACAGAAAATGACAAAGTTCACTGCTGGAATGGGATAATGAATGGGATAATGGATAATAATGATGATGATGGGATAGTGTAGGAAATGGGTAACAACATCTGAAGTAATGCCCGATCAATAAAATTGCTGATTTTCACGCCCAACATAATTATTTTCATGCACCCGCTGAATGAAATTATAATGTCACTTAGTTTCAGAGACAAAATAATTAAAATATCTTAAATTATTATTAAATGAATAGATTAGTCACTTCTATGCAAACTCGGCCTGACTGTTAAATGGTGCAAGTCTATACATCTTTCCTAATCATTAGTGATGGTATTTCCTTAGGGAGCCATAATTCAAGAAGCAAGCAGACCATATGGGGTTCCCAGCTGGAAAGGGGTGTTGTGTAAATGTAAATCTTGTGGTGTGTTTTATAATCACAGAGGTGTTGGAGCTGCACTCATCCAGGTAAGTGCCGAATATTCCATGATCTCTGGATGCTTTCAAAAGAGAGTTGGATAGGGCTCTTAAAGATAGCGGAGTCAGGGGATATGGGGAGAAGGCAGGAACGGGGTACTGATTGTAGATGATCAGCCATGATCACATTGAATGGCGGTGCTGGGTCAAAGGTTCTGAATGGCCTACTACTACATCTATTGTCTATTGTCTTCCTGACTTGTGCCTTGTGGATGGTAGAAAGGCCTTAGTGTCAGGAACTGAGTCACTCACTAGTGTCAGGTGTAGGGGTTTTTCACGTTTTCCTGGAGCCTAAGGTCCTCAGTTTCCTTCCTCATCCCAATGACGTGCGAGTTGATAGATTAATTGGTTACTCCGAATTAGCCCCAGAGAAGGTGGATGGAAAGTTGATGGCCAAGTTAGAGAGACTAGGTTACAGTAAAGTACCAGGAAGTTTAGGATTTAGGCAATTGGACTGAGAACTGGAATTGACTCGGTAGGCTGAATAATCTCTTCCATGTCATAAGTAAATAAGACACTCCTAGGAATCTCTGGCCCATGAAGTTCAAAGTGGAAAAAGAATGGATTGACATATCTTGAGAACAAGAGCTCGGAATCTCTAGAAGAATAAGGTCTACGTAAGTAATGGAAGGAATAACACACTTAATAAGTTACATCTCCCCCCATCCTCACCCCCACCCACCAATTCTATCCGTCCCACCAGGCACCAACTGCCTCCACTGTGGAAGTGACTGCAGTTTCAACATTAGCCTCAAGTGTCTGTCCCTTACAGGCTCAGCAAGAATAATTAGGGATGAACAATAAATGCCAGCATTGCCGCTGATACTGAGCTACTGAAGAATGAATGATTTAAAGTGAAGCAGTGGATTTTTCAATTAATATCAGCTATCAATGGATTTGCATAAGTTAAATGTTTGTAAAATATTTTTAAATAATAATTTAGTTATTTATTGGATATTTCCTGTCTCTGATCACAATAAAACCAAGCCTGCCATACAAGGAATAGTGGCTGGAGATACACTTTGCTCAATACTTCAGAGAGAACATTTCCCTTTCAAAAGATTAATGTCACCTTTTTTTTTACATTCACCCATGAGCCTGGATTAAACAAGGCGAGAACCTCAACCAGGGTTCTGCAACCTATTTCTGGGAATTAAATCCCGACCTTTCTGATGCCAAGGCAAACTTGTTGTCATTGACCATTGCTAGGGCATGTTAGTGATAGAAAAAAAGATTTGTATCAGAAAAATTAATTTGATAATAGGTGGGCTCCATGAGTGGTCAAAGTAAGCCCAGTAAATAATAAAGGCAGACACAAAATTCTGGAGTAACTCATGGAGATGGAATGGGTGACATTTCGGGTCGAGACCCTTCTTCAGACTGAGCATCAGGGGAGAGGGTGTTACAGAGATAAGGAAGTGTAAGAGATCAAAAGGGATACAGATCAAGGAAAATGTAGAATAGACCCATGTTAGCTTGGAAAAGGTGACAACAAAGCAGACAGAGATACAATGTAATCGGGCATCATAGATGAGGCCCTCACTAGGGCCTTCTCGATATCCTGCAGCTCCACTCTTTCTCCCCCTCCCCCAATTGCAACAGGGACAGAGTCCCTCTAGTCCTCACCGTTCACCCCATCAGCTGTCGCATACAGCACATAATCCTCTGACATTTTCGCCAACTCCAAAGGGATCCCACCACTAACCACATTTCCCATCTCCACCTCTTTCCGCTTTCCGCAGAGACCGTTCCCTCCGCAACTCCCTGGTGAACTCGTCCCTTCCTACCGAAACTACCCCCTCCCCAGGTACTTTCTCCAGCAACTGCAGGAGATGCAACACCTGTCCTATACTTCCTCCCTCGACTCCGACCAAGGACCCCAACAGTCTTTGCAGGTGAGGCAGAGGTTCACTTGCACCTCCTCCAACCTCATCTACTGTATCCGCTGTTCCAGGTGTCAACTCCTGTACATCGGCTAGATCAAGCGCAGGCTCGGTGATCGCTTCACTGAACACCTCCACTTAGTCCACCTAAAAAGATCACCTGATAGCTGCTTGCAGTGTAGCTTGTTGCTGCTGGCGCGGACGATGGCGGCCACGGTGTACTGCTCCTTGCTGTTTTGTATGTGTTTGTTCCTTTGTGTCGTCTGTGAAAACCCATTACTTTCACGAGAGAGTTACTCATAAACATCGGACATACGGTACCTCCAAACATCGTTCCGGATTTCTCTCACTCGCTGGAAAATTTGGACATACTCGTCGGCGGGACTGTGGCTGCGTTAAAGGTCTTGAGACGGAGGGGAACCCATGGGAAGCGCTCTGGAGCACTCACCCGACTCCGACGACGAGGATCACGCACACCACTCCCAAGCATATTCCTGGCAAACATAAACGGTCTCTCAAGAACAAAGTGGACGAACTGCAACTCCTGCATCGGACAAACAAGGATTTTTCTCGAGCTGCTGCCCTGTTTTTCACCGAGACCTGGCTTAGTGAGTCGACCCCGGACAGTGCGCTGCAACTGGCTGGCTTCCAACTTCACAGAGCGGATCGTGAAGTGGAGGCAGTGGGGAAATCAAGAGGCGGTGGAATATGCTTCTATACCAACCAGGACTGGTGCAGCGACATCACGGTAATGTCAAACCTCTGCTCTCCCAACATAGAATCCCTCTTTATAAACTGCAAACCCTTCTACTCTCCGAGGGAATTTAACTCCTTTATTCTCGCTGGAGTTTACATTCCCTCCCAAGCCTGCGTACGTGAGGCACAAATGCAACTCGCTGACCAGGTAATGAGGGTAGAGAGTGACTTCCCGGACTCAGCTGTGACCTTCCAAAATACAGACTTCATGTTACCTGCCCCACCAGAGGGGAGAGAACACTCGATCACTGTTATACGGCAATCAAGAACGCATATCGCTCTATTCCCCGGGTGGGTCTGGGTCTCTCTGATCATTGTCTAGTTCAACTTATTCCGACCTACAGGCAGAAGCTAAAAGCTGCTAAGCTTGTGGTCACAACAACGAAAAGGTGGACAAGCGAGGGCATTGAGAACCTACAATCCTGCTTTGAATACACGGATTGGAATGTGTTCATGGAAGAAACCACAAGCATCGATGAGTATACGGGCGCTGTGTCATCATATGTCAGCTTTTGCGAGGACAGTTGCATTCCAACTAAGACCCGGACATGGTTCAACAACAGCAAGCCCTGGTTCACTGCAGAACTCAGACAGCTCCGACGGTCTAAAGAGGAGGCCTACAGGAGCTGGGATGCAGACCTCTACAGGCAGGCCAAGTACAAGCTGAGAAGAGGAATCAGAGCTGCCAAGGAAAGGTACTCTGAGAAGTTGAGGAGCAAGTTGTAGATCACCTTCTCCATCATGTCTGGTTTGGGTCAGCCACCAAGCACAACACCTGGAGGCTGCAGCAAATTGTCCGATCAGCAGAGAAGGTTATTGGCTGCAACCTTCCCTCCATTGATGAACTGTACACTGCAAGGGCCAGGAAGCGAGCGGGCAAGATCATCTCTGACCCCTCTCACCCTGGCCACAAACTCTTTGAATCACTTCCCTCTGGAAGGCAACTCCGGACTGTTAAAGCTGCCACAGCCAGACATAAAAACAGTTTTTATTCACGAGTAGTTGTTCTAATCAACAGCCAAAAATCTGTAGCCTCCCTTTGATCTGGTATTTTGTTGGTTCACATGCTTGATCAATGGTGTTTTATCATTCATGTTTTATTATTATTAATGTTTAGTGTTTTCTGAGTCATTCGTAACTGTCACTGTATGTCATGTTACTTGTGGGTGGAGCACCAAGGCAAATTCCTTGTATGTGAATACTTGGCCAATATACATACATACTTACTTACTTACTTACTTACTTACTTACTTACTTACTTACTTACTTACTTACTTA
This sequence comes from Amblyraja radiata, assembly GCF_010909765.2. NCBI lineage: Eukaryota > Metazoa > Chordata > Chondrichthyes > Rajiformes > Rajidae > Amblyraja > Amblyraja radiata. The sequence goes on from NC_045956.1 coordinate 123,578,489, forward strand.
CTTACTTACTTACTTACTTACTTACTTACTTACTTACTTACTTACTTACTTACTTACTTACTTACTTACTTACTTACTTACTTACTTACTTACTTACTTACTTACTTACTTACTTACTTACTTACTTACTTACTTACTTACTTACTTACTTACTTACTTACTTACTTACTTACTTACTTACTTACTTACTTACTTACTTACTTACTTACTTACTTACTTACTTACTTACTTACTTACTTACTTACTTACTACTTACTTACTTACTTACTTACTTACTTACTTACTTACTTACTTACTTACTTACTTACTTACTTACTTACTTACTTACTTACTTACTTACTTACTTACTTACTTACTTACTTACTTACTTACTTACTTACTTACTTACTTACTTACTTACTTACTTACTTACTTACTTACTTACTTACTTACTTACTTACTTACTTACTTACTTACTTACTTACTTACTTACTTACTTACTTACTTACTTACTTACTTACTTACTTACTTACTTACTTACTTACTTACTTACTTACTTACTTACTTACTTACTTACTTACTTACTTACTTACTTACTTACTTACTTACTTACTTACTTACTTACTTACTTACTTACTTACTTACTTACTTACTTACTTACTTACTTACTTACTTACTTACTTACTTACTTACTTACTTACTTACTTACTTACTTACTTACTTACTTACTTACTTACTTACTTACTTACTTACTTACTTACTTACTTACTTACTTACTTACTTACTTACTTACTTACTTACTTACTTACTTACTTACTTACTTACTTACTTACTTACTTACTTACTTACTTACTTACTTACTTACTTACTTACTTACTTACTTACTTACTTACTTACTTACTTACTTACTTACTTACTTACTTACTTACTTACTTACTTACTTACTTACTTACTTACTTACTTACTTACTTACTTACTTACTTACTTACTTACTTACTTACTTACTTACTTACTTACTTACTTACTTACTTACTTACTACTTACTTACTTACTTACTTACTTACTTACTTACTTACTTACTTACTTACTTACTTACTTACTTACTTACTTACTTACTTACTTACTTACTTACTTACTTACTTACTTACTTACTTACTTACTTACTTACTTACTTACTTACTTACTTACTTACTTACTTACTTACTTACTTACTTACTTACTTACTTACTTACTTACTTACTTACTTACTCCTACCTGATCTCCAGATTGCTAAACACTTTAACTCCCCCTCCCATTCCAACACTGACCTTTCTTTCCTGGGCCTCCTCCATTGTCAGAGTGAAACCTCAATGAAATCTAGTGAAAGACCTTTATAGAATGGAGGATGTTTCCAATAGTGGGAGAATCTAGGACCAAAGGTCACTGCTTCTGAATAAAAAGATGGACCTTTAGAATAGTGATGAGAAGGAATTTCTTTAGCCATAGTGCAGTGAATGTTGAATGTATTGCCACAGTTGGCAGTAGTGGCCAGATCATTGGGTATTGAAGCAACGATTGATTAGGTTCATGATTAGTGAGTGTGCCAAAGGTTACGGGGAGAAGGCAGGAGAATGGGGTTGAGAGGGAAAATAGATCAGCCATGATTGAATGACGAGGCATACTCAATGGGATCAATGGTCTAATTATTTTCTTATGTCTGATGAACATATGAAAAGATAGAGCAGCTTCAAGTGACTGAATCATTTCCTCCTACTTTTAGTATATGCTTCTGTTCCTACAGATTTTAAGGTTTGTAAATACTCACATAGAAACATAGAAACATAGAAATTAGGTGCAGGAGTAGGCCATTCGGCCCTTCGAGCCTGCACCGCCATTCAATATGATCATGGCTGATCATCCAACTCAGTATCCCGTACCTGCCTTCTCTCCATACCCTCTGATCCCCTTAGCCACAAGGGCCACATCTAACTCCCTCTTAAATATAGCCAATGAACTGGCCTCGACTACCCTCTGTGGCAGGGAGTTCCAGAGATTCACCACTCTCTGTGTGAAAAAAGTTCTTCTCATCTCGGTTTTAAAGGATTTCCCCCTTATCCTTAAGCTGTGACCCCTTGTCCTGGACTTCCCCAACATCGGGGGCAATCTTCCTGCATCTAGCCTGTCCAACCCCTTAAGAATTTTGTAAGTTTCTATAAGATCCCCTCTCAATCTCCTAAATTCTAGAGAGTATAAACCAAGTCTATCCAGTCTTTCTTCATAAGACAGTCCTGACATCCCAGGAATCAGTCTGGTGAACCTTCTCTGCACTCCCTCTATGGCAATAATGTCCTACCTCAGATTTGGAGACCAAAACTGTACGCAATACTCCAGGTGTGGTCTCACCAAGACCCTGTACAACTGCAGTAGAACCTCCCTGCTCCTATACTCAAATCCCTTTGCTATGAAAGCTAACATACCATTCGCTTTCTTCACTGCCTGCTGAACCTGCATGCCCACTTTCAATGACTGGTGTACCATGACACCCAGGTCTCGCTGCATCTCCCCTTTTCCTAGTCGGCCACCATTTAGATAATAGTCTGCTTTCCTGTTTTTGCCACCAAAATGGATAACCTCACATTTATCCACATTATACTGCGTCTGCCAAACATTTGCCCACTCACCCAGCCTATCCAAGTCACCTTGCAGTCTCCTAGCATCCTCCTCACAGCTAACACTGCCCCCCAGCTTAGTGTCATCCGCAAACTTGGAGATATTGCCTTCAATTCCCTCATCCAGATCATTAATATAGATTGTAAATAGCTGGGGTCCCAGCACTGAGCCTTGCGGTACCCCACTAGTCACTGCCTGCCATTGTGAAAAGGACCCGTTTACTCCTACTCTTTGCTTCCTGTTTGCCAGCCAGTTCTCTATCCACATCAATACTGAACCCCCAATGCCGTGTGCTTTAAGTTTGTCTAGTATGTTTCATATCTCATGTCAAAAGAAATAGTTAAGGATTTTTTCCGCACTTTATGCTCCATACACCTCTCCTCTCCAATCTCTCTCCTCAGCCGCAGCATGAACTGACTTCCAATCAATATTTCATGCCTGGTGTTACTTTTTATAGCTAAATGTAACACCTCATACTTACTGTCGCTGAATTCCATCTGCCACTTCTCAGCTATTTTTGAGTGTTTCTAAGCAGCTTTACTCGATCTTGTGATGGTCTAAACAATGTTTTTGATTTTGACATTACCTGCAAATTCCGACATGATTGTGATCAGATTACTGTTCAGAATATGGGCAGCCTACCTGATTATGCGTACCGATTCTTTACAAAACCCAACCATGAGAGAAGGATACCGCGCAGGAATCAGCCCACTGTATCCTGATTAAAAACTAAAAAGCTGAGGATACTCAGCAGACCACGAAGCATCTGGGGAGTTAACCTTTCTGGTTGATTACCCTACATCAGAACTGGAAAAATGAGAAAACCAATGAATCTAGAATCTTGCAAGTAAAATGGAATGAATGGGAAAAGTAAAACATGCAGGAGCTATGAGAAGCAGAACACAGTAGCTGCTGGATATCTAAAATAAAATAGCAGGTTATTAGAATCTAGAGTGGTTCAGTACAGGAACATAATGTCTGTCTGAACATGATGCCACGTAACATTAATGTCTGTTTGGACGTGACCCATATCCTTCCATTCTCTGCATATCCTTGTGTCTATCCAAAGGGCTCTTAAACACCAATATCATATCGTCCTTCATCATTACCCCTGTCAGCACACTCCAGCCACTCACCATTCAATAGTTCAAGTTCAAGAGTGTTTATTGTCATGTGTCCCAGATAGGACAATGAAATTCTTGCTTTGCTACAGCACAACAGAATATTTTAGGCATAAATAAATACAGAACAGATCAGTGCGTCCATATACCATTGACATCATCTATATATTACTAAAAGTCTGATCTTGACCGCTTTTGACCTACTGTGCTGCGATTTCCGACAGAATGCCGCCACCTACGGCCGTCATTTTTGGCCACCTAGCTCAGAGCCCCCCTCCGCCTTACGGGTGCGGAGGATTTTTCCCATCGATGACAAATCAGAGAGATATTAATGTTTTTTTTTTAAATCACCATTCTCTCTGCTGCCCCTGCTGGAGGGAGGGGGAGGGACTATAAAACCAGGAAGTGGTGTGCCTCACTCACTCTCTGCAAGATGGAGGTCATGTCTCTCTGAGCTCTGAATAAGACTGAACAAATGTCTACACAACTGTGAGTACTCTTAATGTGGTTTGAAAATGAAAATATGGTTGGTTTGAAGTAAAAAAGTACTGCCTGCAAATGGTTGTTTGGGGGGTTTAGGTTGAAGTAAAAAGGCACTCTCTCTCTCTCTCCCCTCCTCTCTCTCCCCACCTCTCTCTCTCTCCCTATCCCTCTCTCTTTCTCCCCCCCCCCGTCTCTCTCGCTTTCTCTCTCTCTCCCCTTCTCTCTCCCCTCCTTTCTCTCTCTCTCCTCTCTCTCTCTCTTCCCACCTCTCTCTCCCCCCCTCTCTCTCTCCCTCCCACTCTCTCCCCCCCACTCTCTCCCCTCCTCTCTCCTATCCCCCCCTCTCCCCCCCTCTCCCCTCCCTTTCCCCCCCTCTCTCTCCCCCCTCTCTCCCCCCCTCTCCCCCCTCCTCTCCCCCCTCCTCTCTATCAAGGGGGGTAATTAGCGTGTGTCTGGGGGGGGGGGGGCGGGTGGATAGTTAGTGTGTGTGACGCTGCATGCCGCCTCCCCCCCCCCCCCCCCCACAACCGTACGTTGGGGGAACAGACCCAACGGGTCTGCACTTGGTCTAGTATATATATATACACACACATAAATAATCATATAAAATGCAATAAGCTATTAAAGCAGATTTTTGTTTGAGTTGAGTTTAATAGTCAGATAGCTGCAGAGAAGTAGCTGTTCCTGAACCTGGGTGTTGCAGATTTCAGGCTCCTGTACCTTCTACCTGAAGGCAGCAGGGAGATGAGTGTGGATAGTGATGTGGATCCTTGATGCTGATGCCAGCCTTTCTGAGGCAGCGACTGTGGTAGATCCCATTGATGGTAGGGAGGTCAGAGCCGATGATGGACTGGGCAGTGTTTACAACTTTTTGCAGTCTTTTCCGTTCCTGGGCGCACAAGTTGCCGAACCAAGCCACGATGCAACCGGTCAGCATGCTCTCTACTGTGCACCTGTAGAAGTTTGAGAGAGTCCTCCTCGACATACCGACTCTCTGTAATCTTCTCAGTAAGTAGAGGCGCTGATGTGCTTTCTTTATAATTGCATCAGTGTTCTGGGACCGGGAGAGATCTTCGGAAATATACACGCCCAGGAATTTGAAGCTCTTGACCCTTTCCACCATCGACCCATTGATATAAACGGGACTGTGGGTCCCCATCCTACCCCTTCCAAAGTCCACAATCAGTTCCTTGGTTTTGCTGGTGTTGAGAGCCAGTTTATTATGCTCGCACCATTTGGTCAGTTGGTCGGTCTCACTTCCAAACTCTGACTCGTCTCCATCAGTGATACATCCCACAACAGTGGTGTCGTCGGCGAACTTGATGATGAAGTTTGCACTATGACCGGCTCTGCAGTCATGAGTATAGAGTGAGTGGAGCAGGGGGCTGAGCACGCAGCCTTGAGGTGCTCCCGTGCTGATTGTTATCGAGGCTGACACATTTCCACCAATACGAACAGACTGTGGACTGTGAATGAGGAAGTCGAGGATCCAATTGCAGAGGGATGAGCAGAGACCCAGTTCTGAGAGTTTGGTAACCAGCTTGGAGGGGATGATTGTATTAAATGCCGAGCTGTAATCGATGAATAACAGCCTGACATATGACTTTTTGTTGTCCAAGTGGTCCAGTGCGGAGTGGAGAGCCAGCGAGATTGCATCCACCGTTGATCTGTTGTGGTGGTAAGCGAACTGCAGTGGGTCCAGGTTTTGTCGAGGTAGGAGTTGATTTGCGCCATGATCAGCCTCTCAAAGCACTTCATCACCACTGACGTTAGTGTCACTGGTCGATAGTCATTGAGGCGCGTCACCTTGGGCACCGGTATTATTGATGCCCTTTTAAAGTAGGTGGGAACCTCAGACCTCAGAAGTGAGAGGTTGAAAATGTCCATAAAAACTCCAGCCAGTTGGACCGCACAGGTTTTCAGAACACGGCCGGGTATACCATCAGGTCCAGGCGTTTTCCAAGCGTTCACCCCTCTGAAGGATTTTCTAACGTCGACCTCTGTGACTGTGACTGAAATACCATCATGGCGAATGAGGGCTTGATGAACGCACATCAGTATTCTCCCTATCAAAGCGTGCGTAAAACGCATTGAGCTCATCAGGGAGTGATGCTTCGCTGACATTTGAGCTGCCTCCTGATTTTGTCTTGTAGGAAGTGATGGCATTCAGGCCCCGCCACAGCTGCCGGACATGCGTCTCATCCTCCAACTTGGAGCAAAAGTCCCTTTTGGCCTTTTTGATGGCCTTACCAAGGTCATATCTGGACTTCTTGTAGACCTCTGTATCTTTGGACATGAATGCCCGGTGTCTGGTCTTCAGAAGAGTGCGGATCTCATAGTTCATCCAAGGCTTCTGATTGGGAACCACTCTGAAGGTTTTTGTTGGGATGCAGTCCTCCACACATTTCTTAATGAAGTCTGTAACGACTGTGGCGTATTCGTTCAAATCCGTTGCCGAATCCCTGAACATTGCCCAGTCTACAGACTCCAAACAGTCCTGGAGTTGTTCCTCTATTTCACAGAGACATGGGGGTGAGCCATGTCTCTGTGAAATAGAACACAGAGCATTCCCCCAGCTCCCTTTGATAAAGCAGCCTTGCTCTTAAGTCCTCCACTTTGTTCTCTAGTGACTGTACGTTGGCCAGTAGGATGGTAGGAGAGGAAGTCGAAGTCCCCTGCGCTTCAGTCTGACCTGAAGTCCTGCCCGTCGGCCACGTTTCCAGTCACAATGGAGGCCTCCCCGTAGTTTACAGGTACTGTGCTTACTGTACCTGCTGTTTCTGCGAACCTGCGCTGGAGCGGGGATTCCCTTGCAGACGTCAGCTCCAGCTCCGTTGCTCCAGGGAGGTCCTGCTCGTCGGCTCCAGAGGTCTTCCCGTTGTTTCCAAGTACGGTACCTGTGATTCCCAGTCGGGTCGGGTTCTCTCCAGCGATCCAGGGAACGCTTGCAGTCGGAGGCTCCCACAGCTGCGGGAGTTCGCGAAATCGCTAGTGCCTTCAGATGCACTAGCAGCTTGTCCGTTACGGCGCCGATTTCTGCCATTTTTCTGATCCAGGTAAGTTGATTGTAGCTGTAAATTATCCTCTTCTGTTGGGCTGCTGGCAAAATGTCACCGCAGGTAGGCGCCATCTTTAATTTAATTTAGACATCAGAGATACTCTGAGTAAAAGAACTCACCCCATGCATCATCTTTAAACTTTCCCCCTCTCACCTTGATTTTGTTGATTTCTTGATTTTGACATCTCCACTATTGGAAAAATATCGAAAATAGGTGCAGGTGTAGGCCCTGTGGCCCATCGTGGCAGCACCACCATTCAATGTGATTATGGCTGATCATCCAGAATCAGTACCCCGTTCCTGCTCTCTCCCCATAGGCATGAGATCATGCTTTCAGATGGTGTATTCTCCTGGTCCACTAAACTAAACCAGTCCCCATCATCACAAAATTCCTAATCCTGATTTAGCTTCTTTCTCTCATCTCTCACTGAACACCAAACTCTCAGCTTCAGAGTCATAGAATCATAGCAAGGAAGCAAGCTCCTAGGTGTTTTTCATTCACTCATATCATGATGCCCCATCTAAGCGAGTCCCATAAATATTTCCAATCCACGTACCTGTCCTAATGTCTTTTAAATGTTGTCATTTTATCTGCCTCAACTACGTCCTCTGGCAGCTCATTCCATAAATCCACCAGCCAGAGTTTGGAAAAGTTGTTCCTTGGGTTCCAATTAAATCTTTCCCCTCTCTCCTTAAACATATGACCTCTAGTGCTTATTTTCCCCTTACATTGACAAAGAGACTCTGTGCGTTCAACCACTTTATTCCCTTTATGATTTAATTCCTGCTCTCCTGCACTCCATAGAATAAAGTCCTAGCCTGCCCAACCTTTACTTTTAGTCCCTCAAGTCCTGGCAACATTCTAGTAAAACTTCTTTACTCCCTTTCCAGCTTAATGGTATATTTCCTAAAGCAGGGTGACCAACACTGAACACAATATTCCAAATGTGGACTCACCAATGACTTGCGCAACTGTGATGACGTCTCAGCTTCTATTCTCAATTCCCTGACTGATGAAGGCCAGCATGCCAAAAGCCTTCTCCATTATCCTATCAACCAGTGACACCACTTACAAGCAACTATGTACTTGTACTCTTGGATCTCTCTGCTCTACAACATTCCCCAGGGCCCTGCTGTTCACAGTGAAGGTCCCGTCCAGGTTTAACTTCCTAAAATGCTATACCTCACACTTACACTCACCTAAACTAAACTCCATTGACAATTTCTTGCACCACTTGCCCAGCTGGTCAAGATCCTTAATAACCATCTTTACTGTCCACATTACCATCTGTGTTAAGGTCATCTGCAAACTTGTTAACCATGCTTTGTATATTCCGATCCATTTTCTTTATCGCCTCAGTGCCAATAGTAAATAATTGTCCTCTTTGATATTTGCTCCCTCACTTTCATATGTGCAACCATCTGCATGTTTCTGTGCCTGAGTTCATCATTAGCTCCTCTCATATGTATCCTTGCAGTTAGGACCCGACCTACCATGAATAGCCCTGTTACCTCTGGATTACTCACTGGAGTTTAGTAGGATGAGGGGAGGGAATCTCATTGAAACCTACCGGATAATGAAGGGCCTAGATAGTGTGGTTGTGGAGGTGATATTTCCAGTAATGGGAGAGCCTAGAACCAGAGGGCACAACCTCAGAATAAAAGGACGTACCTCCAAAATGGAGTGGAGGAATTTCTTTAGCCAGACGGTGGTGAATCTGTGAAATTCATTGCTACAGATGACTGTGGAGCCGATATTGGGTATTTTTAAGGCAGAGATTGATAGGTTCTTGATTAGGAATTACGGCAAAGCATATTGTGAGGGCAGGAGAATGGGGTTGCGAGAAGAATTGATTAAATTGAATGGTGGAGGAGATCCGATGGGCTGAATGGCATAATTCTGTTCTTATGTCTTATGGTATTGTGGGATTAGCCAGGACTTGAAATTTTCTAACCAAGGGTTTAGCCAGGACTTGAAAATAGGTGCAGGAGGAGGCCATTCGGCCCTTCAAGCCAGCACCGCCATTCATGGATGATCATCCCCTATCAACAACCCGTGCCTGCCTTCTCCCCATATCCCTTGACTCCACTAGCCCCTAGAGCTCTATCTAACTCTCTCTTAAATGCATCCAATGACTTGGCCTCCACTGCCCTCTGTGGCAGGGAATTCCATAAATTCACAACTCTCTGGGTGAAATTTTTTTTTCTCACCTCAGTCTTAAATGACCTCCCCTTTATTCTAAGACTGTGGCCCCTGGTTCTGGATTCACCCAACATTGGGAACATTTTTCCTGCATCTAGCTTGTCCAGTCCTGTAATAATTTTATATGTTTCTATAAGATACCCCCTCATCCTTCTAAACTCCAGTGAATACAAGAATGCATTTCAATCTTTCCTCATATGACAGTCCCGCCATCCCAGGGATCAATCTCGTGAACCTACGATGCACTGCCTCAATCTCAAGGATGCCCTTCCTCAAATTAAGAGACCAAAACTGTACACAATACTCCAGATGTGGTCTCACCAGAGCCCTATACAACTGCAGAAGAACCTCGCTACTCCTTTACTGAAATCCTCTTGTTATGAAGGCCAACATTCCATTAGCTTTCTTCACTGCCTGCTGTACCTGCATGCCAACTTTCAGTGACCGATGTACAAGGACACCCAGGTCTCGCTGTACCTCCCCTTATCTAACTTAACCCCATTGAGATAATAATCTGCCCCCTTGTTTTTGCCACCAAAGTGGATAACCTCACATTTATCTATATTATACTGCATCTGCCACGCATCTGCCCACTTACTCAACCTGTCCAGGTCAGTCTGCAACCTCCTAACATCCTCTTCACAGTTCACACTGCCACCCAGCTTTGTGTCATCTAGAAACTTGCAAGTGTTGCTCCTAATTCCCTCTTCCAAATCATTAATATATATGGTAAACAGTTTCGGCCCCAACACTGAGCCTTGTGGCACTCCACTCGCCACTGCCTGCCATTCTGAAAAGGACCCGTTCACTCCTACTCTTTGCTTCCGGTCTGCCAACCAATTTTCAATCCATGTCAACACCCTACCCCCCAATACCATGTGCTCTAATTTTAGTCACCAGTCTCCCATGCGGGACCTTATCAAAGACTTTCTGAAAGTCTAGATACAGTACATCCACTGGCACCCCTTCATCCATTTTACTTGTCACATCCTCAAAAAATTCCAGAAGATTAGTCAAGCATGATTTCCCTTGCATAAATCCATGTTGACTTGGACTAATCCTTTTACTGCTATCCAAATGCCCCATTATTACCTCTTTAATAATTGACTCCAGCATCTTTCCCATCACCGAAGTCAGGCTATCTGGTCTGTAATTCCCCGTTTTCTCTCTCGCTCCTTTCTTGTAAAGTGGGATAACATTAACTATCCTCCAATCCACAGGAACTGATCCTGAATCTATTGAACCTTGGAAAATGATCACCAATGCGTCCACTATTTCTAGAGCCACCTCCCTGAGGACCCTGGGATGCAGGCTATCAGGCCCAGGGGATTTATCATCCTTCAGTCCCATTAACCTACCCAATACTATTTCTCGCCTAATGAAAATTTATTTCAGTTCCTCTACCCCCTTAGATCCTCTGTCCTCCAGTACATCTGGGAGATTGTTTGTGTCTTCCTTAGTGAATACAGATCCAAACTCTTCTGCCATTTCCTTGTTGCCCATAATAATGTCACCCGTGTCTGCCTTCAAGGGACCCACATTTGACTTTGATATGTGATTATGTGATATGTGATATTTGACTATGATATTATGATATGTTTGTTAGAAAAAATAATGATTGCTGTTTTCTCTTTCTGATGGGGTTAAGAAGAGTTACTCTTTCCCAAATTATCCATCACCACCCACACAGCTTCTGGAAAACACATCCTCCGATTTTCATTTCTTCCAAATTGCTGTTCATCACAAACCTTCACCACTTCTTCATTGTCTCTGAAAATGTTGTCATCAACCACGGCCATTTCATCTGCATCACAGCTTCGTGTTCAAATCAGGTTTATGATGCTTTAACAGAAAAAACACACTCATATCCAATGTCACAACTTACATTCTTTGTGAATTGGTTCTTGGTACATTTTCCCACCTCAGTGCTGTCAAACACTTTGCATCCTTCCACAGTCAACCATGTCATCCTTCTTCATAAGTTCATAAGTTCTCAAGTCAAGTCAAGTCAAGTTTTATTCGTCACTTGCACATAAAGTGCAAGTGAAATGAAGGAGCAGAATTAGGCCATTCGGCCCATCGAGTCTACTCCGCCATTCAATCAGGGTTGATTTATTTTTCCCTCTCAACCCCATTCTCCTGCTTTCGCCTCATAACCCCTGACACCCTTCCTAATCAAGAATCTGTTAATCTCCGCCATGTATATTTCTTGAATATTTCCTCATTGTGATCTCCGGTCTTCCTTACGTAACTATAAACAAGAGATCTCTCCCAATGGATTCACTTCCTGTCTCCACAGCATTATTTATGGAGCACATCCATGAAGATGTGCTTATCTCTGCTCTCCATCATCACACTAGCAACATTGAACCGGTGTAGGGGGCCAGATTCCATACATATTCAAACTGCAAATTTATACCGTCAATGGGAACTTGCATGATCCCAATCCATGTGTGACTTTCTGGGATATGTCAAACATTCTTTAATCTTTCCCAGTCAGGCCCATTCCTCAACTCTTGTTCTGATACATTGAAGCTTGCTACTTCAATGTCATTTTCTCACCTTCACATGGTTCATAACAGATTTTTTTCCTCCATTCTGAATTTCTCTATATCCTTCATTGGGAATAAGAAACTACTATCTACCTTTTTGCTGACCCTCGGACTATCTTTGATCAGACTTTACTGGCTTTACCTTGCAATAAATCTAATTCCCTCATCATGTATCTATATGTACATTAAATCATATATTGTCTTTCTGTTGACTGGCTAGCATATAACAACGGTTGTTCACTATACCTCGGTACCATATAACCATATAACCATAAAACAATTACAGCACGAAAACAGGCCATCTCATCCCTTCTAGTCCGTGCCGAATACTTAAGGGCCTGTCCCACGGGCATGCGACCTGCATGAGGCAAGCACAACCTAAAGGGCCGGTCCCACCAGCATGCGCCTGCATGCGGCAAGCGCGACCTAACATGGTCGCTTGAGCCGTACGGCATGCGGCAAGCGCGACCAAACCAGAAGCGGGAGCCGCGTGGAGGTCGAGTGAGAGACACGGCGTAGAGGCGGCTGCGGGCCGGCAGCCGTTGCCGCGCGGAATTTTTAAACACGTTCAGTATTTCGGAGCCCCGCGCGATGTTGGGACCAGCTCCGCACAACTCCATACGGCTCCGGCGATCGAAATGGGACCGGCCCCGCGAGGCCGTACGGCTCAAGTGACCACGTTAGGTCGCGCTTGCCACATGCAGGCGCATGCTGGTGGGACCGGCCCTTTAGGTCGCGCTTTCCGCATGCAGGTCGCATGCCCGTGGGACAGGCCCTTCACTCTCGCCTAGTCCCATCTTCCTGCACTCAGACCATAACCCTCCATTCCTTTCCCGTCCATATACCTATCCAATTTATTTTTAAATGATAAATTCGAAACTGCCTCCACCACTTCCACTGGAAGCTCATTCCACACAGCTACCACTCTCTGAGTAAAGAAGTTCCCCCTCATGTTACCCCTAAACCTTTGTCCCTTAATTCTCAAATCATGTCCTCTTATTTGAATCTTCCCTACTCTCAATGGAAAAAGCTTATCCACGTCTACTCTGTCTATCCCTCTCATAATTTTAAAGACCTCTATCAAGTCCCCCCTTAACTTTCTGTGCTCCAAAGAATAAAGACCTAACTTGTTCAACCTTTCTCTATAACTTAGGTGCTGAAACCTAGGCAACATTTTAGTAAATCTCCTCTGTACTCTCTCTATTTTGTTGGCATCTTTCCTATAATTTAGCGGCTAAAATTGTACACCATACTCCAGAATTGGCCTTGTACAATTTTAACATTACATCCCAACTTCTATACTCAATATAGAAGGCCAGTACACCAAAAGCTTTCTTTACCACCCTATCTATATGAGATTCCACCTTCAGGGAACTATGCACAGTTATTCCTAGACCCTCTGTTCAACTGCATTCCTCAATTCACTATCATTTACCATGAACGTCCTATTTTGATTTGTCCTGCCAAGATGTAGCACCTCACACTTATCAGCATTAAACTCCATCTGCCATCTTTCAGCCCACTCTTCCAAATGGCTAAATCTCTCTGTAGACTTTGAAAATCTACTTCATTATCCACAACACCACCTATCTTAATATCATCTGCATACTTACTAATCCAATTTACCACACCATCATCCAGATCATTGATGTATATGACAAACAACAGTGGACCTAATACATATCCCTGAGGCACCCCACTAGTCACCAGCCTCCAAACTGACAAACAGTTATTCACCATTACTCTCTGGTATCTCCCATTCAGCCACTGTTGAATCCATCTTGCTACTCCACCATTAATACCCAACAATTGAACCTTCTTAACCGACCTTCCATGTGGAACCTTGTCAAAGGCCTTACTAAAGTCTATATAGACAACATCCACCACTTTACCCTCATCAATTTCCCTAGTAACCTCTTCATAAAATTCAAGAATATTAGTCAAACATGACCTTCCAGGCACAAATCCATGTTGACTGTTCCTAAACAGACCCTGTTTATCCAGATGATTATATATATTATCTCTAAGTATCCTTTCCATTAATTTGCCAACCACTGACATCAAACTAACAGGTCTATAATTGCTAGGTTTACTCTTAGAACCCTTTTTAAACAATGGAACAACATGTGCAGTACGCCAATCCTCCGGCACCATCCCCGTTTCTAATGACATTTGAAATATTTCTGTCATAGCCCCTGCTATTTCTACACTAACTTCCCTCAATGTCCTTGGGAATATCCTGTCAGGACCTGGAGACTTATCCACTTTTATATTTTTCAAATATACACATGACAATAAACTAAAATGAATTGAACTGAACGCTTAGTGACCAATAATCATTTCAAATGAAAATGAATAATGAAAGACCCAGATAGAGTGGATGTGGTGATGATGTATCCAGTAGTGGGAGCATCTAGGACCATCTGAATAAAAAGATGTACCTTTAGAAATAAATTGAGGAGGAATTTCTTTGGCCGGGGGGTGGTAAATTTGTGGGATTCATTGCCACACGCGGCTGTGGAGGTCAAGGTACCCGGACGTGGTGCCGGCAGACAAGAAGCAGAAGCAAAGAAGTCGAAGCCAAAGAACCAAATGGAAATTTCCCACACAAGCCATAGGTGACTGGGCAATCTGAACCCAAGCACCAAGTTGAAAGTGTTCCCGTAGGTGCGCATCGCTCGGGACAGCCCCCACTTTCCCACAGCCACCTTCCGTGGGCTGTGGGTTGGTTGGCGCAGAGGTTTGGGACAATGTTCATGCCTTCACAGTAATGTGATGGACGCGGGGGTCTGGACCAATCGCTGACAAGTCCCGCCCCTCGGCAACGTCATGACCGTTATTGGATGTTTCTGTTGAGCGGCAGTCAGTTTGTTGGCCTGTAGGCGACGTCACCTTTCAGGTAGGTGGCGTTTCGACAGAGCGGCCATTCGGTAAGTTTGCTTTTAGGCGACGCAGCTCTTCTGTTCGTTGGCTTTTAGGCATCTCGCCCTTTCGGTTAGTTTGCATTTAGGTGTCCCATCCTCTCGGTTAGTAGGCGTTTTGTCTTCGTAATCTTTCAGTTTATTGGCGTTTCGGCCTCGTTTCCATTAGGTTCTTTGGCTTTGACTTATTTGCTTCGGCCTCTCGTCCGTCGGCGCCACGTCCGCACATGAGAGGCCAAGGCATTGGGTAGTTCTAAAGCAGAGATTGATAAGTTGGCATTGTCTTTTTTACCCCTCATATATATTCTCTTTTGGTTCATCATCTATTTTTATGATGTGATTATTTTTCATTAAATATGCTATAGTTATAGTTTGTAACGAGTCTGTAATGCAGTTCCTCAAGGATGCTGTGACATTTCATTACACAAGCTGATTTTCTTGTGACCAGAGAATAAAATACACTAAAGCTTATTTCAAGAGGGATGGAATTGAAAAAAAAGTTATACTAATACTGGCAAAAACAGGAAAGTAGACTATTATCTGAATGGTGGCCGATTAGGAAAAGAGGAGATGCAACGAGACCTGGGTGTCATGGTACAACAGTCATTGAAAGTAGGCATGCAGGTGCAGCAGGCAGTGAAGAAAGCGAATGGTATGTTAGCATTCATAGCAAAAGGATTTGAGTATAGGAGCAGGGAGGTTCTACTGCAGTTGTACAGGGTCTTGGTGAGACCACACCTGGAGTATTGCGTACAGTTTTGGTCTCCTAATCTGAGGAAAGACATCCTTGCCATAGAGGGAGTACAGAGAAGGTTCACCAGACTGATTCCTGGGATGTCAGGACTTTCATATGAAGAAAGACTGGATAGACTTGGCTTGTACTCGCTAGAATTTAAAAGATTAAGGGGGGATCTTATAGAAACGTAAAAAATTCTTAAGGGGTTGGACAGGCTAGATGTAGGAAGAATGTTCCCGATGTTGGGGAAGTCCAGGACAAGGGGTCACAGTTTAAGGATAAAGGGGAAATCCTTTAGGAACGAGATGAGAAAAACATTTTTCACACAGAGAGTGGTGAATCTCTGGAATTCTCTGCCACAGAAGGTAGTTGAGGCCAGTTGATTGGCTATATTTTAGAGGGAGTTAGATGTGGCCCTTGTGGCTAAAGGGATCAGGGGGTATGGAGAGAAGGTAGGTACAGGATACTGAGTTGGATGATCAGCCATGATCATATTGAATGGCGGTGCAGGGTCGAAGGGCCGAATGGCCTACTCCTGCACCTATTTTCTATGTTTCTATGTTTCTATAAAAAGATCTTTTATTAATCGTGGTATATGGGTGTACAGTAGGCTGTGGGTGAGCTGGGAAGGGGCGGGGAAGGAGGGAGAAAGCAAGGACTACCTGAAATTGGAGAAGTCATTGTTCATACCGATGGGGTTAAATCACTGGCCACATGCAAACTGGAGGAGCAGCATCTCGGCGGGGAGGGGAGAAATGGGTGCAAGTCTAGGTGGGTCACAGGGGAGTTGGGGTGGAGTAAAGGGTTTGTTAGAGGTTACCTAAAATTTAAGAATGCAATGTTCATACCGCTGTGTTGTAAGTGCTCTTGTGGAATATGACATGCTCCTCCAATTTGCATGTGGTCTCACAATGACATTGGAGGAGGCCCAAGGCAGAAAAGTCAGGGGGAATGGGAAGGGGAGATAAAATGGTTAACAACCAGGAGATCCGTAGGCCCTGGTGGACTGAGGTCATGTATTCGGCAAAACGGTTGCCAAGCCTAAGCTCGGTCTTGCCAATGTACATGAGGCCACATTGGAAACAACGGATGCAACGGATTATGTTAGAGGAGGTGCTGCTACACTTTGATTATGTTGGCTGCTTTTCCAAGGCACCGTGAAGTGAAGATAGAGCCAATGGTGGGAAGTCTGTGCAATGAACTGGGCTACATTTACAACTCTGCAATTTCTTGCGGTCTAGGGTTGAGTTGTTCTTACACTAAGCTGAGCACCCCAAGCTAAAAAGGGTTAAAGGTATAGACTATCACAAAGATTTTTATTCATTAATCAGATGTGGTAGTCATAGGAAAAGGTAGCATTAATTATCCATCCCTTACTGTCTTTAAAATGAGTGGCAGTTGGGGTCAACCATATTGCTGTAGATATGGCGCAGCTGAGATCAGAACTAGGTGCAATCGCTTCCTGATAGGACATTTTACCATTAATTTCATGTAAAGGACAGGTGAACAGCACATGCGCTAGAGTCAAAGGATAAAGCATGAGGAGAGTGAATAAGATCCCATATGTTTCCAATGTTTGGAATATGGAAGAAGGTCTTCAATTTGGAAGAAGAAAGATGACCACTTGAGACAGGGGGCATTGAGTCTATGGGATGGACTGCCAAGGAAGTCATCTGGAACTGAAAATGTCAGCAAAATTATTCAAAGGTAGATTAAGTAACTGTAAAAATAAATGATGGCTTGAATGGTTAACATATAGTATAAGATGTTGAGACAAAACTTTGAGTTTTGTTGGAAGCTTAAAATATGTGTGGTAAATGACAGACTGGACAGTGGTTCCCTGCCCATCCAACTTTCATAGAGAAAGGTCAGAAGGTGTACACATCAAGTGTTGTTTCCAGGTTCTCGGTAGTCCAATGTTGCTAGGTTGTTGGACAAGCAAGAAATGCAGGAACCCAACATACGATACTATACGATACAATTTATTTGTCATTTGGACCCCTTGCGGTCCAAACGAAATGACGTTTCTGCAGCCATACATTACAAACAAATAGACCCAAGACACAACATAATTTACATAAACATCCATCACATTGCTGTGATGGAAGGCCAAATAAACTTATCTCTCCACTGCACTCTCCCCCCCCGATGTCAGAGTCAAAGTCAAAGCCCCCGGCAGGCGATGGCGAATTGTCCCGCGGCCATTAAAGCCACGCCGGGTGATGCAGGGTCGCACACCGGGTTCTTGATGTTAGAGCCCCCGGCGTGCGCTCGCAGAGTCCCGCGGCCATTCCAAGCCGCGCGGGGCGATGATGTAAGGCCCCGCTCCAGGAGCTCTTCAACCCCGCAACTCGGGCGGGAGAAGTCGCCGTTGCAGGAGCCCTGAAAAGCGGTCTCCCTCCAGGGACCCGCGGGCTCCCGGTGCCGCAGTCCGCCAGACCCGCAGTTGCAGCCTCCGAAACTCCGGAGGTCGGGCCGCAGCAGCGCTCCACCCGCTCTGGACTCGGCCAGCTCCGCGACGGTGAGGTGAGTAGTCGGCACCAGAGCCCCCGGTCTTCCTGTTGGAGGCCGCTCCTCGTTGCAGCCCCAACGACAACGGAGACCCGACAAAGAAAAGGTCGGGTCTCCCGTGC
The DNA here is from genome assembly GCF_010909765.2 of Amblyraja radiata. Lineage (NCBI taxonomy): Eukaryota > Metazoa > Chordata > Chondrichthyes > Rajiformes > Rajidae > Amblyraja > Amblyraja radiata. Next base: position 123,596,824 of record NC_045956.1, read on the forward strand.
AGGGAGAGATTTAAAAGTTACCCCCTCCCTCCCACCCCACCCCCACCCCCACCCCCCCACACACATACCTCAACAAAAAATAACAAAAACTACATAAAAACATAGACATAAAATAATAAAAACGCAGACGGACTGCAGAGGCCGCTGCTGACGAGAGTCGCGCCGCCCACCGGTAAACATGGTAAACCGTCGGTGATTACTGATATATTTAGATAGCGTATCTCAAGAAACTGATGTCAACCTTGATGGATGGAAACATCACAGGTGGTCCCTCCACAATCTTCCAAGAAATAATCATTGTCATGATCACCAGACAATAAGAAAATAATGCAAACTAAAAAACTTAATGGGAGAGCTGATAAACTTGTTTTCACAGCAATGAAATGATAATCAATTTCAGTAAAGTAAAACTTTTATTTGACACTTGCAGTCTAAGTGAAGGATGATTGTAGACTTTACCCATGACATTTCTGGTATAACAAGCAAGTTTCTAAATTACCAAATAGATATTTCAAGTATTTAACATTTCAAAAAGCATCGTTGATGCAATAAGATTGTTATCTTACAAACAGGTTTACCAGCAATATACGTAGCAGAGCTGTCAGAAACGTCATTGAGGTTTTCCTGTGTCATATAAAATAAACTGTGTAAGACATTTAGAATGAGCGAGAAGTTCAAAATTCAGCTTTTAAAATAGGCTTTGTATTCGACTTAGCTTTTATTCATTGGTTGCACTGAATTTTGAACTTCTCACTCATTCTAAATGTCTTACACCATTTATCTTATATGACACAGGAAAACCTCAGTGACGTTTCTGACAGCTCTGCTACGTAATGCTGGAAAACCTCTGAAAGATAACAATCTTACTGATCAGCCGTGATCATATTGAACGGCGGTGCTAAAGCCCTGTCCCACTGTACGAGTTCATTTAAGAGCTCTCCCGAGTTTAAAAAAAAATCAAACTCGTGGTAGAATGTACGTAGCGGGTACGTTGGAGCTCGGGGACGTCTCTTAGCGGCTCATAATGCGAACGGCAGGTAGTCGGGAAATGCGGTAAGCTCGGGAAGACTCGTGAAGATTTTTCAACATGTTGAAAAATGTCCACGAGCAGCCATTACCGTAAATCTCCGAGTTCAAATCAGGGCAAACTCGGGAGAACTCTTGAATGAACTCGTACAGTGGGACAGGGCATTTAGCTCAAAAGGCTCTAATTATTCGACCTACTACAGCACCTACTTTCTACGTTTCTATGATTCTACACAATCCACTGCAAAGTGAGCATAATATGACAATTAAGCAGTGGACAACTACAAAGGTGAGATGGACTGGAGGCTCATGGATCAAAAGTTTTCAAGTTGTAGTAAATTGTGGTGAGTGCTTTATTACTCACTACACGTGCAATGTGTCAGTTATGAATTTTTGTGAAATTTTTAATCAGCTCATAGTTTGTAAAATATTCTGACTGTCCAAGACTTTAGAAAATTGGAAATTAATTAATATAAATCCATTTTATTTTTAATTCCAATTCATGCCATTAATAAGAAAAACTAATCATTGTGTTTCAACATTAAATGCACAATTTTATTCCTACTTTCTCATTTAGTTTTAAGAGAAGATGGGTAAGAGAAGAGGTTAGCACGCAACAAAGGCTTTTCACTGTACCGCAGTACACGTGACAATAAACTAAACTACAAGATGAGAAATGTTCTTTGGATATCTATTTTTCTCAGGAAATCGAAAATTAAAATAAAGTGATAAACTATATTCATCGAGCGTTAAACAATTGCCCTATCTTTTTGATTTGTCTTCCTCTCTGGATATGAATGTTAATAGACAATAGACAATAAACAATAGGAGCAGGAGTAGGCCATTCGGTCCTTCGAGCCAGCACCGTCATTCACTGCGATCATGACTGATCATTCACGATCAGTACCCCGTTCCTGCCTTCTCCCCATATCCCTTGACTCCGCTAACTTTAAGAGCTCTATCTAGCTCTCTCTTGAAAACATCCAGAGAATCGGCCTTCACTGCCTTCTGACGCAGAGAATTCTACAGATTCACAACTCTCTGGGAGAAAAGGTTTTACCTCATCTTCGTTCTAAATGGCCTACGCCTTATTCTTAAACTGTGGCCCCTGGTTCCGGATTTTCCCAACATCGGGAACATGTTTCCTGCTTCTAGCGTCTCATCCTAATTTCCAGTGTATATGAAGGCCAATATGCCATTAGATTTCTTCACTGCCTGCCATACCTGTATGCTTACATGATGTACTAGGACACCCAGCTCTCATTGTACTTCCCCTTTTCCTAACCGGACACCATTCAGATAATAATCTGCCTTCCCGTTCTTGCCACCAAAGTGGATAACCTCACATTTATCCGCATTTAACTGCATCTGCCATGCATCTGCCCACTCACCCAACCTGTCCAAGTCACCAAGCATCCTCATAGCATCCTCCTCACAGTTCACACTGCCACCCAGTTTTGTGTTATCTGCAAATGTATTACTTTTAATTCCTTCATCTAAATCAGGGTAGACAAAAATGCTGGAGAAACTCAGCGGGTGAGGCAGCATCTATGGAGTGAAGGAATAGGTGACGTTTCGGGTAGAGACCCTCCTCTCTCATCTAAATCAGGGGTTGGCAACCTACGGCCCCTGGGCCTAATGCGGCCCATAACCCAAAATCATCCGGCCCGCAGACAGATTTTTTTTCGCATAATGATCCGGCCTACCGAGAGCTTCCCCGAGCGCGGCCAAGCTCTGGCTCTACCACATCGTGCGCAAAGCCGTCGGCACGGCCGCGCACCTTCTGTGAACAGGTTTAAGAAACAACTGCAGATGCTAGAAAAATCGGAGGTAGGCAGAAATGCTGGAGAAACTCAGCGGGTGAGACATGCAAGGATTGCATGAGGCTGCCTCACCCGCTGAGTTTCTCCAGCATTTTTGTCTACCTTCTGTGAATATGTGATTTGATGCCTGCCATCCGGGGTGGGATGGGGGTGGGATCCATGTGTACATTTGATGGATGTGGCCCGCCATCTGCTCACAGACATGCGTCCCAGCCCCTATGCAGAACAAGGTTGCCGACCCCTGATCTAAATCATTAATGTATATTGTATATAGCACCGAGCCTTGCAGTAACTGGTGAAAGGGACCCCATTAATCCCTACTCTTTGTTTCCTGTCTGCCAAGCAATTTTCTATCCATACCCTATCCCCAATACCACATGCTCTAATTTTGCCCACTAATCTCCTATGTGGGACCTTATCAAAGGCTTTCTAAAGGTCCAGCTACACTACATCCACTGGCTCTCCCTTGTCCATTTTCCTAGTTACTTCCTCAAAAAATTGCAGAAGATTAGTCAAGCATGATTTCCCCTTCATAAATCCATGGTGACGGACCAAAACTGTTACTGCTATCCAAATGTGCCACTGCTTCATCTTTTATAATTGACTCCAGCATCTTCCCCATGTCAGGCTAACTGGTCTATAATCACCAGTTTCTTCTCTCTCTCTCCTTTCTTAAAAGTGGGATAACTTTAGTTACCCTCCAATCCACAGGAACTGATCCTGAATCTATAGAACATTGGAAAGTGATCACCAATGCAACCATGATTTCTAGAGCCACTTCCTTAAGTACCCTGGGATGCAGACCATCAGGCCCTAAAAACTTATCAGCCTTCAGTCCTATCAGTCTATCCAACACCATTTCCTGGCTAATGTGAATTTCCTTCAGTTCCTCCGTCATCCTAGGTCCTCTGGCCACTAGTATATCTGAGAGATTGTTTGTGTCCTCCTTTGTGAAGACTGATCAAAAGTACCTTTTCAACTCATCTGCCATTTCCTTGTTCCCCATAATAAATTCACCTGTTTCTGTCTTCAACTATTTTTTTCCTCCTCACATACCTAAAGAAGCTTTATTATCCTCCTTTATATTTGTGGCTAGCTTTCCTTCGAACCTCAACATTTCTCCCTGTCTTGCCTTTTTAGTTATATTCTGTTGCTCTTTAAAAGTTTCCCAATCCTTTGGCTTCCCGCTCATCTTTGCTATGTTATACTTCTTCTCTTTTATTTTTATACTGCCCCTGACTTCCCTTGTCAGCCACGGTTGCCTCTTACTCCCCTTGGAATCTTTTTTCCTCTTTGGAATAAACTGATCCTGCACCTTCTGTATTATTCCCAGAAATACCTGCCATTGTTGTTCCCCTGTCCTCGCTGCTAGTGTATCTTTCCAGTCAACTTTGGCCAGCTCCTCCCTCATGGCCCCATATTCCCCTTTGTTCAACTGTAATACTGACACCTCCGATTTACCCTTCTCCCTCACAAATTGTAGATTAAAATTTATCATATTATGGTCACTACCTCCTGACCTTGAGTTCCCTTATCAAATCCGGTTCATTACACAACACTAAATCCAGAATTGACTTCTCCCTGGTAGGCACCATACTGTCAAGGATTTTATTTTATCACCCACCTCCAGCTGCCTTTCTTCTTGAAGGCAATAACTTTGTCATTCAGCCATGAGGAAGCTCTGGATTCTGAAAGAATGATGCCACTGAGTTACTCCAGCCCATTGTATGTGTTTTTTAGCATTCAGCTGCTGAAATTCAGTTCACACAATATGTTGCAGTATATGTGCTCACCTGCATCTAATCCACAATCACAATCACAATAATATTGTATTATGATGTGCCCATTCCACCATCCCTCCTTCATCCTCTGTTAGATCCTTAATCAACCAACAAAAGTAGAATTTAGAGTCATAGAGTGATAATGTGAAAACAGGCCCTTCGGCCCAACTTGCCCACACCGACCAACATGTCCCATCTACACAAGGCCCACCTGCCCACATTTGGCCTGCATTCCTCCAAATCTGTCCTCTCAATGTACCTGTCTAACGGTTTCTTAAATAATGGGATAGTCCCTGCATCAGCTAACTCCGCGGGCAGCTTGATCCATACCCCCACCACCCTTTGTGTGAAAAAGTTACCCCTCAGATATCTATTAAATCTTTTCCCCTTCACCTTAAACCCATGTTCTCTTGTCCTCGATTCACCTATTCTGGGCAAGAGACTCTGTGCATCTACCTCTCATGATTTTATACACTTCTATAAGTCTTTCTCTCATGATTTTATACACTTCTATAAGATCACCCCTCATCCTCCTGCGCTCCAAGGAATAGAGTCCCTGTCTACTCAACCTCTCCCTATAGCTCAGACCATCGAGCCCTGGCAACATTCTCGTACATCCTGGCCACATCCTCGTAGAACTTGTTGGTCACTCAACCAAGGCCAGACGAAAGGACAAGGATGATGGTACGAGAAAAAAGGAGGTAAATATTCTTATAAAAGGCCACAAGAGTGAGAATATTTGAGTCTTTAAATCTGAAGATGGTAAAAGACACATAGACGAGATTCAGCACTGTATTCGAAGTTGGATATGTGTTGAATTGTTATAAAAATGAAATTGGTCAAAATTTTCAAGGTCAGCTTTCATCAATGGGTCCATTATTGGACAGTAATTTAACTTCTCTTTATGCCTTAGAAAGGAATACAGGAAAACCCATAGAGGAGGAAAATTGCTAGCTGCACTGCTTGCGATAGGAAATTATGTTTTCTCCCTTGTCACAAAGGAGTTACCTACCTCTCAACAGCATGCATGCACATCCAAAAAAGAAATATTGAACAAATTTCAGATGATGTTACCAGCACAGACTTTCTCTAACTGGGATGAAGAATAGAAGTTTGGGCCCACAGCAAACTCATAATCTTATATCCATCTTGGAAATATTGATCATGGCTTATGGGAAGATATGATTACATTCCCATTGTCTTGCCTAAATGTATCAACCACTCCCCCTGGTGGTGATTAAAATTGCTACTATCAAACTTGCTTTTAATTTACAATTTTATGGTACTATAAAAAGGTCCGATTCTATCAAAGAAAGCACATGAAAAAAAAAAGGAGATTCGATAATGGAATATAATCTTAGAACGTTAAAATAAAGATATGAACTACCAACAGGAACATTCAGTCTTCAGTTATTAACAGTGTAAAAATGGTTCAGCAAGTGCTCTGGCAAGAGCAATAAAACCTGAAAGATGTTAACAGCTGAGTGCTCATCCCATCACAGGGTTACATACAGCCACATCAGTTCCGTCATCATCAGTGGACTGTGACTGCAAGGCGACCGAGAGACAGTCAGAGACAAGTATCTGCTGGATGCACTACTTGGGCTTTAGATTTTACACGGAAGAAGGCCCGTCAGCCCACCAAGTCCCTGCCGACCAAGTCAAGTCAAGTCAAGTCATGTTTATTTGTCACATACACATACGAGATGTGCAGTGAAATGAAAGTGGCAATGCTCGCGGACTTTTGTGCAAAAGACAAACAACCAAACAACCAAACAAACTATAAACACAATCATAACACACATATTCTTTTACATAATAAATAATGGAAGGAAAAACGTTCAATAGAGTTAGTCCCTGGTGAGATAGGCGTTTACAGTCCGAATGGCCTCTGGGAAGAAACTCCTTCTCAACCTCTCCGTTCTCACCGTATGGCAACGGAGGCGTTTGCCTGACCGTAGCAGCTGGAACAGTCCGTTGCAGGGGTGGAAGGGGTCTCTCATGATATTGTTGGCTCTGGAGTTGCACCTCCTGATGTATAGTTCCTGCAGGGGGGCAAGTGAAGTTCCCATAGTGCGTTCGGCCGAACGCACTACTCTCTGCAGAGCCTTCTTGTCCTTGGCAGAGCAATTCCCAAACCAGATGGTAATGTTCCCGGACAAGATGCTTTCCACCGCCGCTGCGTAGAAGCACTGGAGGATCCTCGGAGACACTCTGAATTTCCTCAATTGCCTGAGGTGGTAAAGGCGCTGCCTTGCCTTACTCACGAGTGCTGAGGCGTGTGATGCCCATGTCATATCCTCGGAGATGTGGACTCCCAGATATTTAAAACAGTTCACCCTATCCACAGGATCCCCATTTATCCTCAATGGAGTGTACGTCCTCGGATGATGTGCCCTCCTAAAGTCCATGATGTTACATACAGGATGACCAGTGATCATCCCTGCACATTAACATTATCCTACACACTGGGGACGATTCCTTTTTACAATTTCACCAAAGCCAATTACCTTACATTGGTGATGTCAGACCAAATAAGGAAGGCATATTTCTTTCTTTATAGACAATGGTGAACCAGACGATGAATCACAATTCTGGAGTTTAGACTTTGGATAGAAAGTGCATAAACAGACCCTTCAGCCCCCGACTCCTCACTGACTAGCGATCACCTTGTGCACTAGCACTATCCTACACACTAGGGACAATTTACAATTTTGCCAAAGCCAATTAACTACAAACCTGCATGTCTTTGGAGTGTGGGAGTAAACCGGAGCACTCTGAGAAAACACAGTCACAGGGAGAACGTAGATAGCATCCATAGTTAGGATCAAACCCATGTCTGTAGCGCAGTCAGGTAGCAACTCAAGCACTGCGCCACAGTGCCGCCCCAATCTAGGGGCTGTGCCGTGAACTACCTAGGAACTCCATGCCATTATTTTTTATCATAGTTTCTTAAAAATAAATCTGAATTATTTAATTCCTTTAATTTAAAATCTCCTGCTTCTGCAATCAATAGTTCAGACCTCTGGAAACTAGTGAAATATTCAGACCACTATGTTACCCTACCCTAATAAGGATTGCTCCAAGTCTACTGTGCATAAACAATTTGATTGCCAACCAACAGCTTGGGATCCTTGCCCATCCATCACCTATTAACCCAAATATTTTAACTGTCCTCATATACCATGAGCTTTGGCTCTGTTAGTTACCTCCTTCTCTAAAGTTTCCCATAGAAGTTATGAGAGGAAACTACAGCACAACAGCATCAAAGAGGTGTGGAGAGGAATTAAGACCATCACTGGCTTCAAGGAGAAGAGAAACCTGCCATCAGGAGACATGGACAAGGCCAATGAGTTTAACCTGTTCTATTACAGGTTGGATCTGGTATCCCCTCCCACCTCAGCAGGTGCAGCCTCTCCCCCACCATCACCTCCACGTGGCAGCCCCCCCAACACCACAGCTGCAGCACCTCCTATGCCGGCATCTCCTCAACTGTTCTTCACGGCGGACGAGGTGAGAGCTGAGCTGAGGAGGCTGCGCCCTGGTAAAGCAGCTGGCCCTGATGGTATATGTCCCAGGCTACTGGAAGTCTGTGCGGCTCAGCTGGCAGAGCCTCTCCAGACCATTTTCAACCTGAGCCTCCAGTCAGGGAGGGTACCAGGTCTGTGGAAAACATCATGTCTCGTGCCGGTTCCCAAAGCAGGGCGGCCGACCGAGATCAACGACTACATCTCATACCATGAAGATAATTGAGCGGCTACTCATTCGTCTTCTGTGACCACAAGTCCAGCACGCACTCGACCCACTACAGTTTGCGTACCAGGAGAATATTGTGGTGGATGACGCAGTCCTTTACATGCTGCACCGGATCTACTCCTTTTTGGACGAACCAGGTGGCTATGTGAGGATTATGTTCTTCGACTTCTCAAGTGCGTTCAACACCATCCAACCCCTGATTCTGAATGACAAGCTTGAGAAGATGGGGGTGGATTCCACCTTTATCTCCAGGATATACAACTACCTGACTGGTCGACCACAGTTTGTTAAGCTGGGGGACTGTGTCTCTGGCACAGTGGTGGAGTTGGAACCCCACAGGGAACGGTTTTGGCCCCGTTCCTCTTCATCCTGTCAACTTCAAATATAAGTCTGACACATGCCACGTACAGAAATATTCAGCGATTGTGGCATGTGTAAGGAACGGGCATGAGGAGGAATACAGTAACTTGACCAGTGCCTCCTGTGCCTGGAGTAAAGAGAACTGTCTCATCCTGAATTCAACCAAGACCAAAGAGATGGTTGTTAACTTCAGCCGGTCAACACTGCAGGGGTGGACATTGAGGTGGTGCAGACATATAAATATCTGGGAATGCACCTTGCTAACAAACTGGACTGGTCTGTCAACACCGATGCCCTCTACAAAAAAGGACAGAGCAGACTCTTTTTCTTCAGAAGGGTCAAATCCTTCAATGTGCATAATGATTTGATGCACAAGTTTTACAATACTGTGGTCGCAAGTGTTATTTTCTACGCTGTTGTTTGCTGGGGCAACAGCATTAAGCCCCTGTCCCACTTAGGAAATCCGAACGGAAACCTCTGGAGACTTTGCGCCCCACCCAAGGTTTCCGTGCAGTTCCCGGAGGTTCCCGGAGGTTTTTGTCAGTCTCCCTACCTGCTTCCACTACCTGCAACCTCCGGCAACCACCTGCAACCTCCGGGGACCGCACGCAAAACTTGGATGGGGCGCAAAGTCTCCAGAGGTTTCCGTTCAGGTTTCCTAAGTGGGACAGGGGCATGCGTGCAAAAAACAACAAGAAGCTGTACAAACTGGTTAAACGAGCTAGCTCAGAGCTGGAGGGGAGAGTGGACTCTGGGATGGGTGTGCTTGAGAGGCGTTTGAGGCGCAAGGTGCAGGTCATCCTGAAAATTCCCGGGCATCCCCTCCATGTAATTGTGGAGAGTCAAAAGAGCACTCGGAACAACAACCGGCTCCTCTCCCTGCCCTGTAGAACGGAGCGGTTTAGGAGATCCTTCACCCCTGCAGCCAGTCAAAAAGGCAGAACGGAGGATGTACTTCCTACGGCAGCTGAGGAAGCACAATCTGCCACAGGCAATGATGGTCCAATTCTACACGGCCATCGTAGAATCTGTTCTCACCTTCTCCATCATGGTCTGGTTTGGCTCAGCCACCAAGCACGACACCTGGAGGCTGCAGCGAATCGTCCGATCAGCAGAGAAGATTATTGGCGGCAGCCTTCCCTCCATTGATGAACTGTACACTGCAAGGGCCAGGAAGCGAGCGGGCAAGAACATATCTGACCCCTCTCACCCTGGCCACAAACTCTTTGAATCAAAGCTGCCACAGCCAGACATAAAAACTGTTTTTATCCACGAGTAGTTGCTCTACTCAACAGCCAAAAATCTGTAACCTCCCTTTGATCTGGTATTTTGTTGGTTCACATGCTTGATCAATGGTGTTTTATCATTAATGTTTAGTGTTTTCTGAGTTATTCGTAACTGTCACTGTATGTCATGTTGTTACTTGTGGGCGGAGCACAAAGGCAAATTCCATGTATGTGAATACTTGGCCAATAAACGTACTTACTTACTTACTTACTTACTTATTAGATTTTATAATTGGGACTGCTAGGCTGTAGGGGGATGCTTTTTTGCATTTTTTAATTTTTAATTGTTAATTATTGGTCTTTATAGGTATTTATTGCTCTCAGGTAGTGGCCACGTGGTATTTTATGTATTTCCTGCCTGCATTCGTTTTGAATGTGTGGATTTGTTGGTTGGGGGCTTCTGGACATCTGCATTTCCCTGAGGGGATCAATAAAGTATTTATTATTATTATTATTATTATTATTATTATTATTATTATTATTATTATTATTATTATTATTATTATTATTATTATTATTATTATTATTATTATTATTATTATTATTATTATTATTATTCTGCCTCAACATGCACACTGCTTTCTTCACTCCCAGGTTTGTACCGTAACAATCATAACTAGGGGACAGTTCTGAGCTACTATCTACCTCAATTTAGACCACCAAACTATCTTTTATTGGATTTTTTAAACCATCTTCTATGACAATTAAACCCATTTTGGGAATGGAGTATAATACATTTTAGTTTATATCACTCTAATGCAGCACTAAAAGACTGACACTGTCGCTTCGATTAAATTGTAAACTGAAAACATGTCTGTTCCCTCAGATGGACGTAAAAATGAACATGACTCAAAGCAAGTATGAACATGACAGAAAGCAAACTCAATGCAAGCATTTATTTCAAGAGGGCTTGTATACAAAAACAGGGATGTAATGCAGAGGCTCTATAAGACGTTGCTAAGGTTGCATTTGGAATATTGTGAGCAATTTCGGGCACCATATCTAAGGAAGGATGTGCTGGCTCTGGAGAGAGTCCAGAGGAGATTTACAAGAATGATCCCAGGAATGAGTAGGTTAACCTATGATGAGCGTTTGTCAGCACTGGGCCTGTACTCGCTGGAGTTTAGAAGTAGAGGGGGGACCTCATTGAAACGTACAGAATAGTGAAAGGCTTGGATAGAGTGGATGTGGAGAAGATGTTTCCACTAGTGGAGAGTCTAGGACTAGAGGTCATAGCCTCAGAATTAAAGGACATTCTTTTAGGAAGGAAATGAGGAGAAATGTCTTTAATCAGAGTGTGATGAATCTGTGGAATTCTTTGCCATAGAAGGCTGTGGTGGCCAAGTCAGTGGATATTTTTAAGACAGAGATAGTTAGATTTGACTTCGGAGTCACGTGAGTGAATACGTGAAGAACCCCGCCAGGATGTATGCGTTGCAACGAGTCACAGCAGGGGGGAACGACGTTCCCCTTAGCGGCAGAATTTGAAAGCCGGGAACAGCAGGTAAGGAGACTCTGCGTTCCTTCCACTTACCTTACAGGTGGAGACATGGACCAGATCCACGAAGGCTGCGAAAAAGCTGGCGGGGGAGAACCGCGGAGTTGCGGGCAGCCAGCAGCAGCAGCCAACGGCACGCCAATCTCCCGAAATGGGAACAGCTGTGCCCGACTTCGCTCCCGCACCGGCCACGGCCGGGCGGTAGAGCGAAACAATAAACTACCAGAGTCGTTGACTCCGATGAGTCCGACTCTGCATAGCCGCGAGCGGCCAGTGCCCGTGTGCATTGGGTCGGTTGGAGCGGCTTCAGGAGCAGCCGCGAGCGGCCAGTGCCCGTGCGCATTGGAGCCGGTTGGAGCGGCTGGGAGCGGGGAACAAGAGCAGCCGCGATGGCCAGTGCCCGTGAGCATTGGAGCCGGTTGGAGCGGCTGCAGGAGTGACTTCAGGAGCAGCCACGACGGCCAGTGCCCGTGAGCATTGGAGCCGGTTGGAGCGGCTGCAGGAACTGGAGCAGCCGCGAGTGGCCAGTGCCCGAGAGCATTGGAGCCAGTTGGAGCGGCTGTTGGAGCAAGTCCTCCAAAGTGACAGGCTCCGGGAGATGGAGACTAGTCACAGTGGGCAGCTAGTAAGTCCTACAGCAGTACCTCTTGTAGGGCTGCACAGTGTTTCTCCCTCATCAGAGGGGAGTACAGGGGGTCAATTCTGGGCTGACCCTGAAGAGGGGTGCAGAACATACCCCTAGTGCACATGGGGTGCAAGAAAACCTATTGGATATGGTGTCCCAGTTTATTCAACCCGACCAAACTGGCCAAAACCTGGAACCTAAAATAGCTGCAAGTATCGACTACTTGTCATTCAACCAGCTATAAGGACAGGCATCATTGGACACTACAGCAAGACACTTACCACCAGGGAACTGCAAAATACTGAATGTTCCCAGTGTCAACCGGTGTATTTGAAAACATGTCGGAGCCTCAATCAGAGCCAGGGACTTGAAACTACAGAAAGTTCTGAAAGTCCTAACAGCGGGAATTACGGTTTTCGCCCGCACAATAAACAAAAAAGACATGACACAAGATCACTAGGATGCACTGGCTTAATTTTGCAACTACCAATACGAGTAAACAGCATTAGGAAGAAGTGCCATCCAACCGGCTTTAGACCCTAATTTGCAGGCCTATGCAAACCTGGAACCTCCAAACCACCAATATTACTATTTGGAGGCAACTTATCAAAACAGGTAAAAGAACTTGACGAAGAGGGTAAAACCCTGGGGCTCATTAAAGCAACGTCTAAAAACTACTTCGGCCAGGAAAAAGCACCCCAGTCGGCCAAGACAAACTGGTGAAAGCTCAAAGGCCAGGAACACTCAACATCGGTCTTTTTAGGCCATGGCCCAGACCGGCCTTCCTGGGGAATGCGCTAACCCTCAACACCGACCCAACTCAGATCCAGACATCGGCGCCTCAACGTCCAGGGAGGATGCCGAAAAAGTAACAAACCTACCAATAGTAACCATGGAGGTAGGTGGGTCTGGTTCCTTACGAGGTTGGTGGGAGATTACAATTCTATTTGGATGCATGGAATAAATTAACTACCGACACTTATATTTTCAGAAGTATAGGGTTATACCATAGAATTTATACAAAAACATAATCCTCCAGATCAACATGTACCGAACCGAATGTTCATGCTTACAGGCAAAGAAAAATCAAAAGCGCATGCTGAACTACAGTGGCCATATAAAAAAGGAGTAATGGAGGAAACCCAACACGAATCACAGGAATTCGAGTCCAAAATCTTTATCATAAACAAGATGGTGGTTGCCGCATCATCATAGATTTGACTAATTTGAATACTTTCGTACTATATATTCATTACTAGATGGAAACCTTTGTTACTGCTAAGCAATTGATTTCCTAGGTTACTACATCGTTTTAAAAGATGCTTACTATACAGTACCCATTAGAGGTGACCACAGATGTTATTTAACACAATGGATCATCTGGGGTTCACCCTTAACTCAGTTCACATGTCAGTGACTTTGCCGAAAGAAAAGGTTACAGCCTTCATGGAGGCTTGCAGCAAAATCATTGACATCACAAAACCATCCATCAGACTGGTAGCAAGAATAATTGGCATTATAGTGGCTGCGTTTCCAGCCACACAAATCGGACCTTTACATTATCAAAAATTACAGAGGGCTAAAATACGAGCACTCAAAAATTATGGTGGTCATTTTGACAGACCAATGAAGCTACCAACAGAGGCCATAATGGAACTAAAATGGTGGAAAGCTAACATTAGGCATTGTTCCAATCCAAACATTATCAGCTACCCGTCTATGGAACTACAAACTGATGCCAGTGCACTTGGATGGGGTGCCACCAATTCCATCTCCAGCTGTGGGGGAGATGGAATGCACAGGAGGCATCATTATTACAAACACTGTGCATAAACTACCTGGGAATGTTAAGTGCATTCCATGGCCTTAAGTCATATTGTTCTGGGTTATATCACTAGCATGTTAGACTACAAATTGACAACACCACCGTGGTAGCATATATCACCCATATGGGTGGAAACAAATCGACATTATGTGACAATCTGGCCAACACAATTTGGCAATAGTGTATCCAGAGAGAGATATTTGGATACAGCTACCTACTTACCAGGTAAACTAAATTTAGTGGCAGACAACAGGTCACGCAAATTCAATGAAAACACTGAATGGATGTTGGATAAAAATGTATTTGCTGAAATTACAGCACGGTATGGAACACCAGATATCGACCTATTCGCATCCAGGCTCACACCAGCTATCGAATTATGTTCATGGGAACCAGAACCTGGGGCAGTGGCAACAGATGCATTTTCGCTGCATTGGGGGATTGTTTATTTATGCATTCCCTCCTTTCTGCCTCATCAGTCGGGTATTTAGGAATATACAGCAAGACTCCGCGTCTGGTATTTTGATAGTACCCGATTGGCCTACTCAACCATGGGTCCCGGTGATACTCGACATGGTATTAGAACCATGTATCACCATCCATCATAGACCTAATTTACTGGTTCATCCCGCAACAAGGGGAAGTTACCCATGTCATAATTATATAAACCTATTAATTTGTAGAATTTGAAAGCACCTCTACTACACCTGGGACTGACGGACCGAACAGTGGATATTATTTCAGCGGCCCACAGACAGTCCACCAAAAAACAGTACTTGGTGTCATCAAGAAATGGGAAGTACTGTCACAACAATAACATCACCCACAGATCTATGAACATCCCGTCTGTTCTGGAATTCCTGGCAAGCCTCCATTACGATGAGAGGCTCAGTCATAGTGCCATCAACTGTGCCAGAAGTGCTCTGTCAACATACCTGTGGCAAGGAACAGAGCGGCATTCTGTTGGGACACACCCTGGTAACCAAACTCATGAGGGGCATTTTTAATGTTAATCTCCCAAGAACCAGGTACTCCCAAATATGGGATGTGAGCATTGTACTGACCATATTAAGAAACTGGTCTCCAGCTACAGCTCTGTCCCTACAGAAACTGACTATGAAAACAGTTATGCTGATGGCCTTGGTCACGGCACATAGGGTCCAGTCACTACAGAAACTAAGGCTGGACAACATGACTATTTCATCTGGAAATTTAACTTTTCACATCAATGAATTAGTCAAACAAAACAGACAGGAGTCAGCAGGCCTAAAAACAGAATTCAGGGCCTACCCGACAGATGATCGTCTCTGTATTGTAACACACTTACTATTATATATGGAGTATACTAAGATCATCAGAGGGAAAGAATTGTCACTTTTAATCAGCTACAAACAGCCACTCAAAACAGTGACAGTCCAGACCATCTCTAGATGGCTAAAACAGGTCCTAATAAAGGCTGGAGTAGACACTAGCATTTTTAAATCTCACTCCACAAGGGCTGCAGCTACATCGGCAGCTATGAAGTTGGATGTTCCTATGGACCAAATCCTCAAGACAGCAGGATGGTCAACGGAGAAAACTTTCCAACAATTTTATAACAAACCAGTCATTGAACCTGGAACATTTGCAGAAACAATTTTAAGTTCTGTAATATAATTTACCCCATAAATAGGGACTATAATTTGGTGTTAATATATTTATCATTGGGTTTTCAATATCGTATTGATGTCTAATGATGTTAACACTATTCTCCCCATAATCAAGGCAGATGTGATGCATGGACTCGTTTCCACGGCATGAAATCACAGAGCTTTAAAATCTTCACGTAGTCACTCACGTGACTCTGAAGTAAAATAGTAAGATTAAACGAGAACTTACCAGTTTGAAGTTTGATCGTTATTTTATGAGGAGTATCGTTGAGGGATTACGTGCCCTCCGCTCCCACCCTTGATCATATACTCAACTGGTATCTCTTCTCTAATCTTACTATGTTTAGTCATTACAGTTATCTGTGATTTCACACCACTGCTTTGAAGAATGACACGCATGCGTCCTGGCGGGGTTCTTCACGTAATCCCTCAACGTTACTCCTCATAAAATAACGATCAAACTTCAAACTGGTAAGTTCTCGTTTAATCTTGCTATTCTTGATTAGTACAGGTGTCAGAGGTTACGGGGAAAAGGCAGGAGAATGGGGTTAGGATGGAGCGATAAATCAGCCATAATTGAATGGCACAGTAGACAATGGGCCGAGTGGCCTAATTCTACTCCTGTCACTTATGACATGACCGTATGACATCCATTTACTTGCAAACAACTTTCCCCAATCAATGTCCGAAAGTTTCTCTCTACTACCATCAATATTGACCATGCCCAATTTGGGACTCTGATTACTGGCCCAACCCACCTTTGGTATAACTATTTAAAAAACGACTAGAATTATGGTCACTTTACGAGAATGATGCCAGGATTAGGGCTGATTTGCTACAAGTAGAGGATGGACAGTCTTGGATTGGCTTCTCTGGAATGCCAGCGGCTGCGGGGAGACCAGATAGAAATATATAGAATTATGAGAGGTATTGATTGGATAGGCAGTCAGCACATTTTTCTCAGGATGGAAAAATCAAATACTAGCGGACATAACTTTAGAGTGAGAAGGCCAAATTGGAAGGAAAGGGGTGCACACAGGGTGGCGAGTGCCTGGAATGTGATGCAGGGTGTGATGGCAAATACAATAGTGGCATTTAAAAGACCTTTGGATAGGCACATGGGTTGGATGGATATGTATTATGTGCAGTCAGACAGGAGTTGGTACTGGCATGATATTCAGCACAGACATCGTGGGCTGAAGGGCCTGTTCTTGTGCTGTGGTATTCTATGTTCTGGGTTCTACTGGGCCCATTCTTGTTCATCATCCATATCAATGATATGGTTGAAAATGTACATCGTATAGTTAGTAACTCTGCAGCTGACATTAATTCCGTCGTACTGTAGATAGTGAAGAAGGTTGTCAAGAATTACAGTTGGATCTTTATCAACTGAGTAAGTGGGCCAAGCAATGGGAAATTGAACTTAATTCAGAAAAGTGCCAGGTGTTACCCCTTGGGAAGTCAAACCTGAGTTAGACTTTCACAGTGAACGATAGGACCCTGGGGAATGTTGTCGAAGAGAGGGACCTAAGAGTACAAGTACATAGTTCCATGAAAGGGGCGTCAAAAGTAAACAGGATGGCAAAGAGTGAAGCCTCAAGGGAATTCTCATTGTAGAGTGATTTTGGATTTTATTGGCATGAATACCAGTCCTTCAATAGGCTATCCACTGAATGTCAATCTGATCTTATTATCTGTGTCACTCTCAGGTGTTAGCCAGTTACCAGCAGTGTTGAGCAACTTCTCAAAGAGTTTAGACACTTGACCAATGTTAGATTTGCAGAATGGAGATGATATGAGAAACCGATCTTTTCTACATACATTGGATAGGTATGTTGCAAAACCTACCTTAAGCATCGCTGAAGATCTGTCCCAGCCCGTGTGTGCGATTATGGCGCCGTTTAGAGGGGGGCGGGTTTAAAACGCGATTTTCCCTAAGCTGTTCAAACCGAGCTTGTTCAGCCTACTAAGTTGCTGACGAAAAATCGCTTCGAGTTTCGCTCGCTGGAGCTATTTTTACATTTTACGGGTTTATTTAATTATTATAGTAAGTTAAAAATTAACCTCTAAACCCGCGACCGCCGACAACAGAAGGTAGGTTGTTTATTTTTACATTAAAAAGGGCTTTTTAAGATCCCTTTATACAAAGTTTAATGTTGCGAGTAGCTAATTAGGGGCCCCATTAAATCCCGCAGTATTTTTCTGGGCATTTGGGGCACAAATCTACCGCAATGTGAACGTTCTAAACCAGCGCGTTCCACAGGATCCCACTCGAAAGCTGATTTAAATGGCCATTAATTTACTGCAATTGAACACTAAATTCCTTCCATTTGGCCTATAAATTAATGTAAATGAGATTTTAAAATCATGTTTTATTGTGAATTCTTTGTGAATGTTATTTGGACACTTAGGCTATTTAAAAATGTTAATCTCTTCTTAAGAAATGGATAGATGTTTAGATCTAGTAATTGAAGTTTGGAATTAGCTACAATTGGGTAACTGACTAATTATATGCTTTAATTTCAGGTCATCCAAGTAAGATTGGTTTATATTTGTTTCAGAATGCTTCAATCTATGATAACTGACAATTTCATTCAGTTCTCTTAATTTTTAAGAAAGTTATGGGCTTTTGACTGTCCACGATCACAGCTTTTTTGTTATGTCCATAGAAAATCAATAGGGAACAAGATGCTAATTTCCGAGTATGAAAATGGCCATTACTTTTTTAATACTTGAGATATGAAAGTGAATTAGGTGTCAAATTAAACTTCTTTTTATGCTTTATCTGATGGGATAAATTGCAGACTTGATTTTTAAAATCTCAAAATTTTGTAACATTGCTACATTGGAGTTCATTAAGCAATCTGAAATTCTTCAAGAAATAAATACATCTTATTATAAAATTCTTATTATAGGGTTTGTGAATCATTAATTGAAGTATTATATATCACACTGGCGAACCAGAAGACAGGACATGAAGGGATTTTGAATGTCATTTTGTTTTTCTGAGTTTGTGTTAAGGATTGGAGATTATCACTTGGATTGTATTGATTTAATGATTTGGCAGGGTCTTTGTGCATTCAATGCTGCCCTCCTCTGCCCGGGGGGGGGGAGGGGGAGGGGGTGGGGGGGGTGAAGAAGAGTCATCTACACCTTAGGAAATTCTTCTCATGGATCTGTGCAATGTGAAACCCAGCAGTCAAACACTGGAGAAGGCACACCCCGTGGACGTTGGAAGCCCGCTGAGCAGCCTGCGGTGAGGTCAACAGAGTGCTCCCTTAAACAACAAGGAAACCAATGAAGAAGCACCCTGTGCTTTTGATGATATTGAAGCTGACCCTGGTCATTTGTAGTGAGGAGCTTGAACTTACATTGGGAATGGTGGAGATATTTGCTTTCTAAAGTGGAATGTGCACAGAAATGTCCATTTCAATTTGCAGGGACTATCGCAATGTTTAAGTAACATTTAGACTGGTACATGGATAGGATAGGTTTCGAGGGGTATGGGCCAATTCCAGGCAGGTGTGAGTAGTGTGGGTCGGTGTGGGAAAGTTGGGCCGAAGGGCCTGTTTCTACTCTGTATGGCTCTATGACTAATTTAATCATTGATGTGATTGATTGCTGGGCAATTTAATTTTTCATGGCAAGTATCTAAATATATGTCTATGCGATCCAAGTTATTGGTTCATTTATTCTAATTCCTCGTATCATCTAAAATTAACTGAATCCATGAACATGATGTGCTTTGATATTTTGCCTGTTACGTCATATGTTATGAGCAATGTTAAATTCTCACAAACTAATTCAGTTTGCTCATGCATGAAATCAGTAAGTTGGATTAGTGTTTTCCGGTATTGCCTGGTTTTGAACAATTAGGACCTGGAGGCTAAAAATTCTCAAGATCAGTTTGTGGATCAACTCACAGGTTTTGAATTAGCACAGTGGCACAGCTGGTAGAGCTGCTGCAGCACAGCTCCGGTGACGTTAGTTCAATTCTGTCAACGACTGTGTGCAGTTGCCACCTCCCTGTAACTGTGTAATTTTTTTAACACAAAAAGCTTATCTGAGTGGTAGAATCAGGGGTTGTTGATAAGAATGTGAGGCGAATAAAGGGGGATCACTGTAAGATTAATGTAAAAAAAACACACAAAGCACTGGAGTAAATCAGCAGGACGGATACTACCTGACCCGTTTAGTTACTCTGGCACTTTGCATCTTGTAAATCAGCATCTGCAGATCCTTGTTTCACCATAAGATACATGTAAATGGGCACTTGGTGATCGGCGTAGACTGTTTGGGCAAAAGGCCCTCTTATTGTGCGGGACGATTCCATCAGGAAAGCATGCGTAGGACGTGAAGAAGTACACACAGGGTGTCAGCATTGTTCACAATGATTATCGTCCTGCGTCACAAGCTGCTGTGATGAGACATTCGGTGAATGGGAAGGGATCAGTGATGCTGAACAAAATCGAACACATTTTGCAGACCCCAACATCGTTTCATTAATTCACTTGACACCCTGGCAAACACTTTTAACCAAGAATACAGTGGCTTGCAAAAGTATTCATACCCCTTGAACTTTTCCACATTTTGTCACGTTACAACCACAAACGTAAATGTATTTTATTGGGATTTTATGTGATAGACCAACATAAAGTGGCACATAATTGTGAAGTGGAAGGAAAATGATACATGGTTTTCAAATTTTTTTACAAATAAAAAACTGAAAAGTGTGGCGTGCAAAAATATTCAGCCCCCTTTACTCTGATACCCCTAAATAAAATCCAGTGCAACCAATTGCCTTCAGAAGTCACCTAATTAGTAAATAGAGTCCACTTGTGTGTAATCTAATCTCAGTATAAATACAGCTGTCTGTGAAGGCTGTGAAGCCCAAGGAACACACCAGACAGGTCAGGGATAAAGTTGTGGAGAAGTTTAAAGCAGGGTTAGGTTATAAAAAAATATCCCAAGCTTTGAACATCTCACGGAGCACTGTTCAAACCATCATCCGAAAATGGAAAGAGTATGGCACAACTGCAAACCTACCAAGACATGGCCGTCCACCTAAACTGACAGGCCGGGCAAAGAGCATTGATCAGAGAAGCAGCCAAGAGGCCCATGGTAACTCTGGAGGAGCTGCAGAGATCCACAGCTCAGGTGGGAGAATCTGTCCACAGGACAACTATTAGTCGTGCACTCCACAAATCGGGCCTTTATGGAAGAGTGGCAAGAAGAAAGCCATTGTTGAAAAAAAGCCATAAGAAGTCCCGTTTGCAGTTTGCCACAAGCCATGTGGGGGACACAGCAAACATGTGGAGGAAGGTGCTCTGGTCAGATGAGGCCAAAATTGAAGTTTTTGGCCTAAATGCAAAATGCTATGTGTGGCGGAAAACTAACACTGCACATCACCCTGAACACACCATCCCCACTGTGAAACATGGTGGTGGCAGCATCATGCTGTGGGGATGCTTTTCTTCAGCAGCGACAGGGAAGCTGGTCAGAGTTGATGGGAAGATGGATGGAGCCAAATACAGGGCAATCTTGGAAGAAAACCTGTTGGAGTCTGCAAAAGACTTGAGACTGGGGCGGAGGTTCACCTTCCAGCAGGACAACGACCCTAAACAAACAGCCAGAGCTACAATGGAATGGTTTAGATCAAAGCATATTCATGTGTTAGAATGGTCAAGTCAAAGTCCAGACCTAAATCCAATTGAGAATCTCTGGCAAGACTTGAAAATTGCTGTTCACAGACGCTCTCCATCCAATCTGACTGAGCTTGAGCTATTTTTCAAAGAAGAATGTGCAAAGCTGGTAGAGACATACCCCAAAAGACTTGTAGCTGTAATTGCAGCGAAAGGTGGTTCTACAAAGTATTGACTCAGGGGGGCTGAATACTTTTGCACGCCACACTTTTCAGTTTTTTATTTGTAAAAAAATTTGAAAACCATGTATCATTTTCCTTCCACTTCACAATTATGCGCCACTTTGTGTTGGTCTATCACATAAAATCCCAATAAAATACATTTACGTTTGTGGTTGTAACGTGACAAAATGTGGAAAAGTTCAAGGGGTATGAATACTTTTGCAAGCCACTGTATGTCAACGTGGTGTTTGCATTTTGCTATCCAGCTATTGACATATCACATCTCCGTCCTGGAGACAATAGTGTTTCTGTGGACCAGTGCTTGCTTGCAACTTCGCTGTGATGAGGCATCTCTGTGATTTGACCTGCAGTTCCTCAGTTTCCAGGTCAATTGCACCCTCTAGTGTTTAGTCTGCTGAATATAACACTTGCAATGTTGCGAAAGAACCAGGCATCGAGGCTTCTATTAATACAAATGCAGAACCCACAGTGTACAATGAGTCTGTTTGTGTTAAACCTGCTTTGCTTGTACACGTTCAACTACTTAACCAGCATAGTAAATTTATGATGCCACTCTGTTTCCTTGCCGTGGACACATTGTACTTTGATCTCTGGCCAATGAATTTGTCACCAAGGCAACAGGATGATCCTCAGTACCAGGATGCATTGCAGTAGTCTGATCCCTGAGGGCAAATTGCTGGATAACGTCAAATCTATAGAAACCCGTGACTCCAGCTAGAAAGTCATAGCATAAGGAACGGGAGTAGGTTACAGTATCCCTTGAGTCTGTTCTGTGATTCAATGTTTATAGCTGTTCTTTTACATCAAGTCCACTCACCAGGGACGTCGATTAAACTGGGTTCCAGGCCCAGTTCTGGGCTGTGGGCCTCTATACTGCTGGCTCTAATAATGTCACATGATTGACTCTCCTGCTCTTCCCCCCCCTCCCCCCCCCCCCCATTCCAACAGGAACCTCAGTAATGACTCCACTGGGTTCTGCTGTCCTTCCCACTATTCCAATCATGCTACTTCTCCTACCCCAACCCCTACACCACATGTCACACCCTCCCCTCTGAGCCCACAAAGCCGCTGCAGTACCTCCCACAAGTCTCTCCACCCCTCTGCTCCCAGCCCTTACCCATCCCACCTGACCTCACTCGTTCTAATGCAGATCGATCAGTCTTCAGCAGAGGCCTTTCCTTTTAATCTCAACTAGTTTCGGGCCTGCCATGATGTTGAGCTCTTCTTCTGTCGCCTCCACCAGGCCTTATTCTCTGGTAAGTAGCCTCCCTCTAGCTTCACAATTCGCAGCTCTTCAATCCTTCTGTCTTACATCTTCTGTTTTTTCATCTCTGGCCTTTGTCTAACCAGCTGCCTTGAGGAAGGACATTCTTGCTATTGAGGGAGTGCAGTGTAGGTTCACGTGGTTAATTCTCGGGATGGCGGTATTGACATATGATAAAAGAATGGAGCGACTGGGCTTGTGTACACTGGAATTTAGAGGATGAGAGGGGATCTTATAGAAACATAAAATTATTAAGGGATTGGACAGGCTAGATACAGGAAACTGTTCCCGATGTTGGGGGAGTCCAGAACCAGGGGCCAAAGTTTAGGAATAAGGGGTAGGCCGTTTAGAACTGAGATGAGGAAAAACTTTTTCACACAGGGAGTTGTGAATTTGTGGAATTCTCTGCCTCAGAAGGCACTGGAGGCCGATTACTGGATGCATTCAAAAGAGAGTTAGATAGAGCTCTTAGGGTTAGCGGAATCAAGGCGTATGGGGAGAAGGCAGGAACGGGGTACTGATTGTGATGATCAGCCATGATCACATTGAATGGCAGTGCTGGCTCAAAGGGCCAAATGGCCCACTTCTGCACCTATTGTCTATGTATCTATCAACCCCCCTCCAGACATTGTCCTAACCCTTCTCTCTTCCAAGTTTCTTACCTTCCCCTGCCCCCTCCCAAAGGTTCTGAAGAAGGGTCCTAACTTGAAAAGTCATCTATCCATGTTCTCTAGATTTGTTGCCTGACCCACTGAGTTACTCCAGCATTTTGTGTCCACTTGCATGCCTGATTCACAAATCTCATGATGCTCTTATTGTCCAAAAAACTGACAATCAATGGCTGAGTAGAAATGTCAGAATATTTATATCCCTCTGAGTGTAGAAATTTACCTTGGCCTTGATGAATGACTCCTCATCCTGAGACAATGTCCATGTTTCCAGACATTCAGGCTTGTGGAAACAATCTCAGCATCTTCCCTGTCAACCCCATCCGTAACTTGAATGTAGTTCTTCCTAATTCCAGAGTGCAACTTTGTGAATGGTCCACAGTAACTCAGGGGTATCCAACTATGATCTATTCTGAATCAGTGTCGCTTAATGTAGTGTTTCACATGATGAAAGGTATCTTCGATGTGACTTCATGATCGCAAAGAATGTGTGAGTGTCACTCTTTGTACATACGTTGTGCACAAATGCTTCCACTGTAGAATTGCCATAGAACTCGAGGAATGTTAACCTTGTACCACAGTTAACCAAGGGATGTTGGGATGAACCAAGTTCTTTGATTGGCCAGTTAATTTAACTTTGGTGATGGAAAAATGATTGGAATCGACTCTAAGGGGCAGTATAAAGCACCATTTGGATTAATCAAGTTAAGTTAGCATGTATATGTTAAAGGAACTGACAAATTTGATTGTATTTTTTCAGAATGGAATAAGGATGTTTTATAAGGGTAGTATATCCTTTGCAATCTATATCGTTTTTTACAATGTTTTTGATGGGCTGGCCAAAAGGTTAAAATCTTTGTAATCCAATGGAGAATAGCAACTGAGTCCAATATTGCTTCAGTGGCAGACAGCAAAGCATAATGGTTGACAGGTGTTTTACTCATGGGAAATAAGTACAGTGAGATCTTTTCCTTTTGTAATAAATATTAATGATTTGGACATGCTAAATTGTTTTGTATCTAGACAGCTTCTGTTATGTATATAATTCACCCTTTACACAGTCCAGCTCATCATGTAAAGATCATAAATGATAGTAGAATCAGCACATCAAGTCTACTGCGCCATTCAATCATGGCTGATCTACCTCCCCCTCCTAACCCCATTCTCCTGGCTTCTCCCCAAGGCCTCATCTGATGCTCTGCTTCTATACAGCCATTATTGAAAGCATCCTCACTTCATCTATCACAGTTTGGTTCGGCAGCCTCGACTCACTCTCCCGGAAGAAACTACAACGCATTATAAACAGAGCTTCCAAAATTATTGGCTTACCCCTTCCATCACTTGAATCACTCTACCATAAACGGACACTTCACAAAGCCCGCAAGATCATCACTGACCCCACTCACCCTGCACACTATGCCTTTCAGCTACTGCCCTCTGGGAGGCGTTACAGGTCAATTGCCTCCAAAACAACCCGTTTCAAAAACAGTTTCATTCCTACCGCAATTAACTTTTTAAACTCCGTACGGTGAGGAAATATGAATAAGCGTGGCCCTTATGCATTATGAAATGTGTCTGTTTGTATGTATATCTACGTCACGAGTTGAATGTTTGATGAAATGTTGGAACCTGTATCGAGCTGTACTGAGAACAAATTCCACCAGCCTGGCTGTGTGGTCATTAAAAAATACAATTACAAAATTACCTCTGACACCCGTACTAATTAAGAATCTATCTCTGCCTTAAATATATCCACTGACTTTGCCTCCACAGCCTTCTGTGGTAAACAATTCCACAGATTCACCACCCTCTGACTAAAGAAATTCCTCCTCATCTCCTTCCTAAAAGAATGTCCTTTAATTCTGAGGCTGTGACCTCTAGTCCTAGACTCTCCCACTAGTGGAAACATCCTCTCCCCATCCACCCTATCCAAGCCTTTCACCATTCTGTATTTTTCAATGAGGTCACCTCTCATTCTTCTAAATTCCAGTGAGTACAGGCCCAGTGCCGTCAAATGCTCATCACAGGTTAAACTACTCATTCCAGGGATTATTCTGGTAAACCTGCTCTGGACACTCTCCACGGCCAGCACATCCTTCCTCAGATATGCTGCCAAAATTGCTCTCAATATTCCAAATGCGACCTGACCAGCGCCTTATTGAGCCTCAGCAATACATCCTTGTTTTTCTATATAAGCCCTCTTGAAATAAAGGCTTTAAGGTGTGGTTGTAGCGGCACCTGCTGGTGCACGCAAGTAATCGAACCCTGCAGTTAGGTTCCTCGAACACGTGACTCTGGGATGGGTCGCGTTTTCGCGCGGTTTCTGGGCTGTGCCCATTCAGTCGATCGAGACCACCGTTGTGGTTAGATCTTATAAAAATTATAAAAGATGAGATAGCCGCACATTTGGATAGAGGTAACAGGATCGGTCTGAGTCAGCATGGATTTACAAAGAGGAAATCATGCTTGACTAATCTTCTGGAAAATTTTGAAGATGTAACTCGGAAAATGGACATGGAAGAGCCAGTGGATGTGGTGTACCTGCACTTTCAGAAAGCATTTGATAAGGTCCCACATAGGAGATTAGTGGGCAAAATTAGGGCACATGGTATTGGGGGTAGAGTGCTGACATGGATAGAGAAGTGGTTGGCAGACAGAAAACAAAGAGTAGGGATTAACGGGGCCCTTTCAGAATGGCAGGCAGTGACTAGTGGGGTACCGCAAGGCTCGGTGCTGGGACCACAACTATTTACAATATACATCAATGATTTGGATGACGGGATTCAAAGTAACATTAGCAATTTTGCAGATGACACAAAGCTGGGTGGCAGTGTGAACTGTGAGGAGGATGCTCTGAGAATGAAGGGTGACTTGGATAGGTTGGGGGAGTGTGCAGATGCATGGCAGATGAAGGTCTTTTTCGGTGGGCGGCGCGACTCTCGTCAGCAGCGGCCTCTGCAGCCCGTCTGTGTTTTATTATTTTTTGTCTCGTTTTTATGTAGTTTTTGTTATTTTTTTTGTTGGGGTATGTGTGTGGGTGGGGTGGGGGGGAGGGGGTAACTTTAAAATCTTTCCCCTGCACGGGAGACCCGACCTTTTCTTTGTCGGGTCTCCGTTGTCGTTGGGGCTGCAACGTGGAGCGGCCTCCAACAGGAACGACCTGGGGCTCCAGTCACGGAGCTGCCGACTACTCACCTCACCATTGCGGAGCTGGCCGAGTCCGGAGCGGGTGGAGCTGTGGTGGACGCTGCTGCCGCCCGACCCCCCGGAGATTCGGAGGCTGCAACTGCGGGTTTGGCGGATGGGCGGCACCGGGAGCCCGCGGGTCCCTGGTGGGAGACCGCTTTTCGGGGCTTCCGCAACGGCGACTTCTCCCGCCCGAGTTGCGGGGTTGAAGAGCACCTGAGCGGGGCCTTACACCATCGCCCCGCGCGGCTTGGAGTGGCCGCGGGACTTTGCGAGCGCACGCCGGGGGCTCTAACACCAAGACCCGGTGCGCGACCTTGCATCACCCGGCGTGGCTTTAATGGCCGCGGGACAATCGCCATCGCCAGCCGGGGGCTTTGACTTTGACTCTGACTCTGACATCGGGGGGGAGAGTGCAGTGGAGAGATAAGTTTTTTTTGCCTTCCATCACAACGATGTGATGGATGTTTATGTAAACTGTGTTGTGCCTTGGGTCTTGGGCCAGATTGTTTTGTAATGTATGGCTGCAGAAACGACATTTCGTTTGGACCTCAAGGGGTCCAAATGACAATAAATTGAATTGTATTGTGAATTGTATTGTATTGTTTAATGTGGATAAATGTGAGGTTATCCACTTTGGTAGCAAAAACAGATTACTATCTAAATGGCGTCAAGTTGGGAAAAGCAGAAGTACAACGGGATCTGGGGGTCTTTGTACATCAGTCTATGAAAGTAAGCATGCAGGTACAGCAGGCAGTGAAGAAAGCAAATGGCATGTTGACCTTTATAACAAGAGGAATCGAATATAGGAGCAAAGAGGTCTGCTGCAGTTGTACAGAGCCCTAGTGAGTCCACACCTGGAGTATTGTGTGCAGTTTTGGTCCCCTAATTTGAGGAAGGGCATTCTTGCTATTGAGGGAGTGCAGCGTAGGTTTACAAGGTTAATTCCCGGGATGGCGGGACTGTCATATGCTGAGAGAATGGAGCAGCTGGGCTTGTACACTCTGGAGTTTAGAAGGATGAGAGGATATCTCATTGAAACATATAAGATTGTTAAGGGCTTGGGCACACTAGATGCAGGAAACATGTTCCCGATGTTGGGGGAGTCCAGAACCAGGGGCTACAGTTTAAGAATACGGAGTAAGCCATTTAGAACGGAGACGAGGAAACACTTTTTCTCACAGAGAGTGGTGAGTCTGTGGAATTCTCTGCCTCAGAGAGTGGTGGAGGCCGGTTCTCTGGATGCTTTCAAGAGAGAGCTAGATAGGGCTCTTAAACATAGCAGAGTCAAGGGATATGGGGAGAAGGCAGGAACGGGGTACTGATTGGGGATGAGCAGCCATGATCACATTGAATGGCGGTGCTGGCTCGAAGGGCCGAATGGCATCCTCCTGCACCTATTGTCTATTGTCTATTGTCTATCGTCTATCTGTACTAGTGGCATTTTTTAGACTCATTGTCGTCAAACTGTTTGCGAATAAAACTTGGTTTAAAAATCCGACTTTTGTCCACATCCACCTGGTGACCCCGACGCGTCCGGCTGAAGTTGGACGAAGAAGGATATGCAGGACAATTATTTTCCCACCAGCACGGCCGGCGCCCAGCAGAACGCAGTCAGTGTTAAACTGCCCCTGTTTTCACCCGATCAGCCTCAAGTGTGGTCCGCACACGTTGAGGCGCAGTTCCATCTGCACTATATTATAGTGGATGAGACGGTGTATTTCCATGTGGTGGGAGCCCTGCCGCAGGAGTCTGCCTCCCGTCTACCACCCTACCCCCGTGACCCACCTGCAATGGCCAAATATGATGGCCTCAAGGCCTTTCTGCTGCATACGTTTGGACTCAGCCGATGGGACCGTGCCGCCCGCATCCTGCACATGGACAGCCTGGGAGATCGGCGTCCGTCCGCCCTGATGGCCAGGATTCTTGCACTGATGGATGGACACCGCCCATGCCTGTTGTTCGAGCAGGCGTTCCTCGAGCAAATGCCCGATCATGTCCGTCTGATGCTCGCCGGCGCGGACTTCAATGACCCCCAGCAGCTCGCGGAGTGAGCCGACAAGCTGTGCATGACCAGACGTCAAGAGGTCTGCGCCATCGGCCGCGTGTCCGCACCAGCGCGCCTCCCGCTTCGGCAGCTACGCGAGGAAGGTGTGCCCTCACCCTCCACCGAGGAACAGCAGCAGCGTCCCGAGACTTGCGGTAGGCGCCATTGGTGCCACTGGCATGTAACAAAGGTAATGCGACTGTGGTGATGGGGGATTTCAATATGCAAGTAGACTGGGAAAATCAGGTTGGTTCAGGACCCCAAGAAAGAGAGTTTGTTGAGTGCCTCAGAGATGGATTCTGAGAGCAGCTTGTAATGGTGCAGATTTAGTGTTGTCCAATGAACCAAATTTAATAAGAGAACTCGAGGTACAGGAACCGCTTGGAGGTAGTGATCATAATATGATTAGTTTTAATCTGCAATTTGAGAAGGAGAAGGTTAAATCGGAAGTGGCAGTGATGCAGCTGAACAAAGGGGATTATGAAGGCATGAGAGAGGAGCTGGCCAAGGTAGACTGGAAAGGGATCCTAGCAGGAATGATGGTGGAACAGCAATGGCAGGAATTTCTGGGCATAATGCGGAAGACACAGGATTATTCCATTCCAAAAAGGAAGAAAGATTCTAAGGGGAGTAGGAGGCAAACGTGGCTGACAAGAGAAGTTAGGGATAGAATAAAACTAAAAGAAAAGATGTATAACCCAGCAAAGTGTAGACGGAAGCCTGAGGATTGGGAAACTTTCATAGGGCAACAGAAGGAGATAAAACAGGCAATACGGGCTGAAAAGATGAAGTACGAAGGGAAGCTGGCCAGGAAAATAAAAAAGGACAGTAAAAGCTTCTTTAGATATGTTAAGGGAAAAAGAGTAGCAAAGACAAACGTGGGTCCCTTGAAGGCAGACACAGATGAAATTATTATGGGGAACAAGGAAATGGCAGAAGAGTTGAACAGGTACATCGGATCTGTCTTCACTAAGGAAGACACAAACAATTTCCCAGAAGTACTGGAGGACAGATGATCTAAGGGGGTCGAGGAACTGAAATAAATTTTCATTAGGCGAGAAATAGTATTGGGTAGGCTAATGGGACTGAAGGATGATAAATCCCCGAGGCCCGATGGACTGCATCCCAGGGTCCTCAGGGAGGTGGCTCTAGAAATATTGTTTTTAAATGTGCATGTGTGGGGGGGGGGGTCTTTTAAATCTCTTCCCTGTACAGAGGACCTGACCTTTTCTCTATCCAGTCTCCGTTGTCGTTGGGGCCTAGCACTGTGGAGCAGCCTCCAACTGGAACAACCTGGGGGCTCCAGTCACGAGCCTGTGGACTTACCATCGTGGAGCTGGCCGGCTTCGGAGCTTGGAGAGCTGTGGTGGCGCGCGGCTGCGGCCCGGCTCTGGAGCTTCGGGGGCTTCAGCTGCAGGCCTGGTGGACGGTAACATTGGGAGCTCGCGGGTCCCTGGCAACGGCAACTTCTCCCACCCGAATTGCGGAGTTGAAAACGACCTGGAGCGGGGCCTTACATCGCCCGGCGCGGCCTTAACGGCAGTGGGACTTACCATCGCCCTCCAGGGGTTTTGACATCGGCAGATGAATGGAGAGCAGGGGAGAGACAAGACTTTGCCTTCCATCACAGTGAGGAGGAGATTCACTGTGAAGGATGTTTGTGTGAACTGTGTTCGTTGTTAATTGTTTCTTTTTGTTGTATGACTGCAGAAACCAAATTTAGTTTGAACTTGATTTGAGGTTCAAATGACAATTAACTAAATAGTAATTGTAATTGTAATTGAGAGAGAAAACGGGGAATTACAGACCAGTTAGCCTGACTTCGATGGTGGGAAAGATGCTGGAGTCAATTATTAAAGAGGTAATAATGGTGCATTAGGATAGCAGTAAAAGGATTAGTCCAAGTCAGCATGGATTTATGAAAGGGAAATCATGCTTGACTGACCTTCTGGAATTTATTGAGGATGTGACAATTAAAATGGATGAAGGGGAGCCAGTGGATGTAATGTATCTAGACTTTCAGAAAGCCTTTGATAAGGTCCCGCACGGGAGACTGGTGACTAAAATTAGAGCACATGGTTTTGGGGGTGGGGTGTTGACATGGATAGAAAATTGGTTGGCAGACAGGACGCAAAGAGTAGGAGTGAACGGGTCCTTTTCAGAATGGCAGGCAGTGGTGAGTGGAGTGCCGCAAGGCTCGGTGTTGTGGCCGCAACTGTTTACCATATAAATTAATGATTTGGAAGAGGGAATTAGGAGCAACACTAGCAAGTTTGCGTATGACACAAAGCTGGGTGGCAGTGTGAACTGTGAAGAGGATGTTAGGAGGTTGCAGGGTGACCTGGACAGGTTGAGTGAGTGGGCAGATGTGTGGCAGATGCAGTATAATATAGATAAATCTACCACACGCGGTGCCTCAGGAAGGCCCTCAGCATCCATAAGGACTCATCACACCCCTGCCACGGTCTGTTTCAACTACTTCCCTCCGGCAGACGTTACAAGGCCTTCTACGCCCGAACCTCCAGACTCAGGAACAGTTTTATCCCAAGAGCTATAGCGGCTCTGAACCGGCCCTAATGAGTGCCCCCCCACCCACTCCCTTTGGACAGTCTCCCTCAGATGGTCACGTCAATCAATTCAGCTTGTTTATTTATGTATTGTATTTATTTACCTTTCTTGTACATCAGTGGAGCTGCACACTAAATCTCGTTGCACTGACGTGCAATGACAATAAAAGATATATTATTATTATTATTATTATAAATGTGAAGTTATCCACTTTGGTGGCAAAAACAAGGGGGCAGATTATTATCTCAATGGGGTTAGGTTAGGTAAGGGGGAGGTGCAACGAGACCTGGGTGTCCTTGTACACCGGTCACTGAAAGTTGGTGTGCAGGTACAGCAGGCAGTGAAGAAAGCTAATGGAATGTTGGCCTTCATAACAAGAGGATTTCAGTATAGGATTGCGTACAGTTTTGGTCTCCTAATTTGAGGAAGGACATACTTGTGATTGAGGCAGTGCAGCCTTGGTTCACAAGATTGATCCCTGGAATGGCCGGACTGTCATATGAGGAAAGATTGAAACGACTAGGCTTGTATTCACTGGAGTTTAGAAGGATAAGGGCAGATCTTATAGAAACATATAAAATTGTAAAAGGGCTGGACAAGCTAGATGCAGGAAAAATGTTCCCAATGTTGGGCAAGTCCAGAACCAGGGGGGCACAGTCTTAGAATAAAGGGGAGGCCATTTGAGACTGAGGTGAGAAAAAAACTTTTTAACCCAGAGAGTTGTGAATTTGAGGAATTCCCTGCCACAGAGGGCAATGGAGGCCAAATCACTGGATGGATTTAAGAGAGAGTTAGATAGAGCTCTAGGGGCTAGTGGAATCAAGGGATATGGGGAGAAGGCAGGCACGGATTATTGATTGGGAACGATCAGCCATGATCGCAATGAATGGCGGTGCTGGCTTGAAGGGCTGAATGGCCTCCTCCTGCACTTCTTTTCTATGTTTCTATGCTGCTACTACCAACTCAATTTCGGTGCGGAGGCTCGACGTTGCCGCTCGCCCTGCACATTTCACGGAAATGCCTCGGCCAATCATCCGTAGAGGCGAACGCGATCGGCCAAAACGAATGCCACTATGTCCGTGACCACCATTCTGGCCGTCGTTTCCTGATGGACTCCGGCGCGATCGTTAGCATTCTCCCCCCCGACCGGCCGTGATACCCGTGCTGTTAAGAAGGGCCCTGTCCTCTTGGCCATTAACGGGAGCGACATTTGAACATACGGTACACGGACCCTTAACCTCACTTTCGACTCCCGCCCGTACAAGTGGAAGTTTATCGTCGCGAACGTTGCCCAGCCGCTCTTAGGAGCCAATTTCCTGCTCGCGTTCCCTCTCGTCGTCGACTTGTAGGGCGGTCTATGGCCCCGCGGTCAGACATCGCCCCCGCTGCACCGCGCAGCCCGTCCCGCAGCCTGACGCCGTATCACACGACTGAACTGCCACAATGTCAAACTGCGACAAAGTAAATGTGCATTTGCACAGTCAGAGGTGATTGACCTTGGACTAAAAGTAGATGCCAATGGACTTCGCCCTGTGAAGGTGAAAGTGGAAGCAATAGTGAATGCTCCAAAACCCAACGATGTCAGAGCTACGATCATTCCTTGGGATGGTGCAGTTCTATGCACGATTCCTTCCAGATTTAGCAACTGTGCTAAAGCCTCTACATCATCTGCTACAAAAAGATATGAAATGGACAGGGGAACGGAACAGCAACGTGCATATGACATCTGCAAGGAAAACTTGACAAGTGACAAACTCCTTGCTCACTACGATACGACAAGCGAGATGAAACTTGCTTGTGATGCTTCAAGTTATGGTGTAGGTGCAGTGATCTCCCACATAATGAATGACGGACAGGAAAAGCCTATTGATTTTGCATCCCGCACCCTGTCATCGAGTGAACGCAACTATGCGCAGATAGAAAAGGAAGCACTCAGCATCGTGTTCGGAATCATGAAATTCCATCAGTTTCTTCTCAGCAGACCATTCACCCTAGTGACTGATCATAAGCCATTACTAGTGATACTTGGTCCCAAGTCAGCTATACCTTCCATGGTGGCATCAAGGATGCAGCACTGGGCAATTTTGCTGTCCCAGTATGACTACAAGGTGGAGTACAGAAGCTCCAAGAGCAACGCAGTTGCAGATGCGTTGTCCCGGTTACCCCATGAGAACTCTGACGTGGGAAGTGAGAACTCAATCTACACAATGCAAGTTGTAGATGAAGACTTTCCAATGGCTGCAACAGAAATTGCAGCAGAAACAGGGAAAGACACTGTGCTGAAGTGGGTCTATAAACAGAGATTGAACGGTTGGACTGAAATCGATAGTGGATTGAACTCAGAGCTGAAGCCTTTCCATAATCGAGGCCATGAATGATCATGTGAGCAGGGATGCATTGTGGGGTTACAAAGTGGTTGTGCCAGAGTCTTTCAGAAACAAAATTATGAATGAACTTCATGCCGAACATCCTGGCATAGTAAGCATGAAGTCAATTGCCAGAAGTTTTGTGTATTGGCCTGGTATTGACAGTGACATTGAGTCACTAGTTTGCAAATGTAGCGTCTGCCAAAATTGCCGGAGTAAACCACCAAAAATACCACTGCAACCCTGGTCATGGCCAAGTAGACCTTTTCGGAGAGTTCATGTAGATTTTTGTGAAAGGGTAATGATCATTTTCTGGTACTAGTAGATAGTCATTCCGAATGGATTGAGGTTAAGCATATGGGGTCAATCACTACTACTGAGTGTACCTTAGATGACTTGAGATTTTACTTCGGAGTCACGTGAGTGACTACGTGAAGAATCCGCCAGGATGCATGCGTGCCATATCGCTTCAAGCATTGCGAAACGACAGGCGGGGTGGAGCGTTCCCCCGCAGCGGTAAAATTTGAAACCGCGACCGACAGGTAAGTGAATTACTCTGCGGTCGTTTTTTGTTTCCTGCGCTGTTCTTACAGGGGAAAACTGGACAAAAATAGAGTCCACAAGGGCTGCGTCTAAAGCTGGCTGGGGTGGACCGCGGGTTGCGGGCAGCCAGCAGCAGCTGAAGGCACCAGCATCACCATGAATGGGATCAGCTGTGCCGGACTTAGCACCCGCGCCGGCCAGATCAACACCACGGCCGGGCGGGAAGGCTACACAGATCAGAGCCGTTGACTCTGACAAGTTGAAACGGCAAGCGGGAAGAGCATTCCCCTGCAGCGGCAAGTTTTTAAAACCAAGAACGACAGCTAAGGGAATTACTGCGGTCGTGTTTGTTTCCCGTGTCTGTTTCGTACAGGGGGAAACTATGGACAAGAGTCCACAAGGGCTGCACTGGCTGGAGAAACCGCGGAGTTGCGGGCAGCCGGCAGCAGCTAAAGGCACCAGCATCACCGTGAGTGGGATCAGCTGTGCCCGACTTGGCACCCGCACCGGCCAGATCAACACCACGGCCGGGTGGGAAGACTACACAGACAGAGCCGTTGACTCTGACAAGTCAAAACGGTAGGCGGGGGGGGGGGGGGGGGGGGGGGGGAGTATTCCCCTGCAGTGGCAAGTTTTTAAAACCAAGACCGACAGGTAAGGGAATTACTACGGTCATGCTTTGTTTCCCGTGCTGTTTTTCACAGGGGGAAACTATGGACAGGAGTCCACAAGGGCTGCACTGGCTGGGAAGAACTACGGAGTGGCGGACAGCCAGCAGCGGCTGACGGCACCAGATCACCGTTAGTGGGATCAGCTGTGCCCGACTTGGCTGACAAGTCGAACTGCAAAGAAATGCCGCGGGGACCAGCGTTACTGGGGCCAAATGGAGCGGCTTATGGAGCACATGCTCCACTGTGACAGACTCTGGGAGATGGAGTCTAGTCACAATGGGTATATAATACACCCATGGCAGCACCTTATCAGGGCTGCACAGTGCATCTCCCTCGACAGCGGGAAGTACTGGGAGCCAATTCTGGGCTGGCTCTGAAGAGGGGTTTTGCTGAAGGAAGAAATCAGTGTGCAGGGGTAGCAAGAACAAGGAAACCTCCTGGAAAAGGAGTCCAAGTTTGTACATCTAAAAACAACTCCAGGAACGTGGCTGTAATAGATACTACTGCCAAATATTTGGCACCGGAAAATGGGTATCCCTCAAAAATTTCCCACGGTGAACAGTTACATCTGAAAACACATTGGAACGGTAGTCAGAAGGCAGGATGTTTAGCTAAGACGCTGTGGCATTATTCTGCAATACGGAGTATGAGATTAATAGTCTCAGGAGAACGCCATCCGCCCAGCTTTAAACCCTAAATTTGCAGAGCTGTGCAGACCTGGAGGGATTAAACCACCAATATTACTACTTGGGGGCAACCTGTCAAAACCGGTAAAAGAGCTCAATAAGGAGGCCAATACCCTGGGGCTCATAAAGGCGGCAACAGGAAGGATCTCCTACACATGACAACAGCACCTCCATGCACCCACCAGCAGGAAGACACACAGAAGCTGGTGAAAGCTCAAAGGTCGGGCTACAGGACAGAGGTCTTTTAGGCCTGGCCCAGACCGGCCTTCGTGGAAGACGTGCAACCCCAAATCCCAAATCCAAAAACCGACGCCACAACCTCTATGGCGACTGCAAGGAAGAAAACAAACTTTCCACTGGTCACCATGGAGGTAGGTGGGTCTGGTCTCTTCCAAAAAACAGGAGGTGTAAATAACACAAATTGGTGTGTAGATTACATTTTCTTGGGAGGCATGGAGTGCAATAACTACTAACACTTATTTTCTACCTAGTGTTCAGGGATATACAATTGAATTTGTGCACAAAATTTCCCGGTTCAGCATGTACCGAACTGAACGTTCGTGCCTTCACGATAAGAAAACTGGAAGCGCATGCTGAACTGGAGAGGCTAGATGCTAGGGAATCATGGGAAATCCCAACACGACTTTTTGGAATTCGTGTCAATATCTTTACGAAAAACAAAAAGATGTGGTTACCAATCATTCAGGTCTGACAAATCTGAATACATTGTGCAATAAATTCATTCGAAATTGGAAACCTTTGTTACTGCCAAACAATTGATTCCATAGGCTACTTTATGGATTGCATCCATTAAAAGATGCTTACTATACGGTGCCTATGCGGAAGGATTATAGACGTTATTAATTCTAAGCTAACACCTTCCACCACTAAGGACTAAGTCACCTTTGACTTAGTCTACATGTGGGTAATTTATCAAAGGAAGGTACAGACTTAACTGAGGCTAACAACCTCATTGACATCAGTAAACCATCTATTCGACTGGTAGCAAGGGTAATTGGCAATACTGTGGCCTTTCCAGCCACACTGTTTGACCTTTGTATTACCAATAATTACAAGGACAAAGGTAAAAGCACTTAAAATCAATACTGGTCATGTGTAGAGACCAATGAGGCTACCAATCTAAGCAATCACGGAATTACAATGATAGAGGAAATATTGGGCATTGTTCAAACCCTATCATTGTCAGCAACCATTCAGTGGTGCTACAAACTGATGTCAGTATTCATGGTTGGCATGTTACTAACCCCATCTCTAGTTGTGGATATAGATGGGATGCACAAGAAGCATCATTGCTTCAGATATGTCATAAACTACTTGGAAATGTTGGGTGCGTTCTATGGACTAAAATCATACTGTTCAGAAATGCATCACCTGCATGTTAGACTACAGATTGATAACACCACCATGGTGACATATACTAACTACATGGGTGGAATCAAATCGGTATCATGTGATAATCCGGCTAACACAATTTGGCAATGGTGTATTCAGATAAACATTTAAATATCAGCTAGTTACCTACCAGGTAACCTC
This sequence comes from Amblyraja radiata, assembly GCF_010909765.2. NCBI lineage: Eukaryota > Metazoa > Chordata > Chondrichthyes > Rajiformes > Rajidae > Amblyraja > Amblyraja radiata. The sequence continues at coordinate 123,633,890 of NC_045956.1, forward strand.
AAATTTAGTGGCAGACACCAGGCCACGCAAATTCATGACAAACATCGAATGGATGTTGGACCGCAAAGTGTTTGCTGATATTGTAGCATGATATGAAACACCAGAGATTGATCTATTGCATCTCGGCTTAATCACCAGTTGCCTATCTGTGTTTCTTAGGAATCAGACTGGGGCATCAGCGATGGATGCCTTCTCGCTGCATTGGGGGGGGGGAATTGTTCTTTCTATGCATTCCCTCCTTTCTGCCTCATCAGTCGGGTATTACGCAAAATACAACTAAACATGGCTCTCCGTTCCGAAATAACCAGATTGTTGGTTCATCCCGTAACGGGCGGGAAAATCATCCCTACCATAATAGGACAAATGTGTTCGTCAGCAGAATCTTAAGTAACCATTTCCGGACCTGGGACTAACGAACCGAACAATGAACATATACAGCGGCTCACAGGCAGTCCACGAAGAAACTATATCGGGTCCACATCAGGAAGTGGGAAATATTGTTCTAGGAACAACATCACTACTGTACGACGAACATAACTCTGTTCTGAAATTCCTGGCTAGCCTCCACTATGATGAGGGGCTCAGTTTAGTGCCACAAACTGCACCAGTAGTGTCTTTTCAGTATTCTGGGGCAAGGATCAGAGCGTCATTCTGTCGGGTCTCACCCCCTGGTGACTAAACTCATGAGGGGAATTTTTAATATTATCCCCAAGGACTAGTTTCCCTTGTATGGTATATGAGTATAGTCCAACATTATTGAGGAATTGGTCACCTGCTACAGCTCTGTCCCTGCATAGACTTGCGCATGACATGGTCATGCTAATGGCATTGGTCTCAGCACACAGAATTCAGTCTTTACATAAATCAAGGCTGGATAGTAACACCTCTTCTATGAGTAAAATAACTTTTTACATCCACGAATGAGTTTAACAGAACAGACTGGGATCGTCAGGCCTCATATAGAGTTCAGTGCATACCCAATAGATGATTGCCTATGCATTATGAGACATTTGTTCTTATACATAGAGAACTCTAAACAGCACAGAGGCAATGAGATGTGACATTGCAGAATCAAAATTAGATCTGTATCATGATTACCCCATAAGACAGGGGCTATAATTGTTGTTAATAGTTCATCATGGAATTTCAATGTCGGATTCATGTTTGAATACGTTAACACTATTTCCTCCCTTAGTCAATTAAGGCAGTTGTGAGGCATGGACTCGTTTCCACGGCATGAAATCACAGAGCTTTGAAATCTTCACGTAGTCACTCACGTGACTCCGAAGTAAAATAGTAAGATTAAACGAAAACTTACCAGTTCGAAGTTTGATCGTTATTTTATGAGGAGTAACGTTGAGGGATTAAGTGCCCTCCGCTCCCACCCTCGATCATAAAGGTCAACTGGTATCCTTTTTTTTCTAATCTTACTATGTTCAGGTCATTACTGTTATCTGTGATTTCACACCGCTGCTTTGAAGAATGACACGCATGCGTCCTGGTGGGTTCTTCACGTATTCCCTCAACGTTACTCCTCATAAAATAACGATCAAACTTCGAACTGGTAAGTTCTCGTTTAATCTTACTATTAATTTTTGCATTCCATGGTTTACCGGAATAACTTGTTTCTGATAACGGGCCTCAGTTTCGTTCTGAATGGTTCAAAGAGTTCATGCAATGGAATGGTGTAAAACACAGACTTGTTCCCCTATGCCATCCAGCCTCCAACGGGGCGGCGGAAAGGTCTGTTGGAATAATCAAAACTAGTTTCTTGAGAGCAGAAACAGGTTTTACAGGGTAGTTCAAAGTTCAGCATGAAACATCGTTTGGCCTGTTTCTTGCTGAAGTACAGAACCACACAACACACAACAACGGGTTACTCACCTGCAGAACTGTTGATGAAGAGAAGGCTAAGCATACGCCTAAGTCTAGTTCAACCCAATTTGGCCTTGAGGGTTGGGGAAAAAACAGTTATGTGAAAAACGCCATTTTGACTCTCACAAAAAGGAGAGGTACTTCAAGCCAGATGAGCAGGTTCGTATTCTCAGTCCTCCCAAAAAGTCCAGTGGAGACAAATGGGATGTTGGGAAAATAGTGGAAGTCTGGAACAAAAAGATACTTAGTTGAAGTTGGAGATAGGATCAAAAGTGTTCATGTTGATCAAATGATTCCAGCCAAAGATGAACCAAAAACTGAGCATGAAGTCCTAATCCCTGAGTCTTTATCTGAAAGTGAGTTGGAAGAGACCACTGTGATTGAAACACAAAGTTCAATTGGTGCAGACAAAGAAACGGATTCCTCTGGTCAAAGTCAGGGTACTATAACAGAGTCAAACATGCCCACAGTTGAGTCAACACTTAAACCTGTTACACCTGTTACTGTTGGACGATCAGGCAGGATCCGTAAACCAGTAGTCAGGTTAGGTTTGTAAGTTAAGTAACTCAATGTATAAGTAATACAAAAATGTGTAGATATGTAAAATAAATATATTATGTTTATCATTTAAGATTTCATCAATACTGGTTTAAATCAAGTATCACACCAACAAAATTGTAACTGAGTACTTAGATTTAATACTTTAAAAAAGGAGAGCAGTGTAATGTATTCATACACATTCATGTGTATGTTAATGAGTTGGTGTTCAATATAAGCAGGGAATGTTGGGTAATAAACCTCTCTCTCGTGATCCAGGCAACCTGCGTGTAAGTTGTTATTCATTCTGCCATCCGGAATATAACAATGTCTAATAAGTTCATCCCTTAATATCACTATAGGTTTGGAATAGTTTTCTACATACTGATTCTAATGCTTCTCATACTCTCACAGCCATACCTTTGCTCCAAATTTAGGATGCTAGAACCAGATTTAAAAAAAATTATATACCTTGAAACCATAATTATTCTTCTACCATCTCTGCTCCTTGGTCGCTTACTCCGAACTGCTCCCTGGCTAAATGCTTACACTGAATCCACTGTAGGATATTACTGTCTTGTTTGCCTTGGTGGTAAGGTGGAGCCACTATATCATAGCCACCAGCATGACAACTGAGAAACTATCACTTATTATTATCATGATGATTCCTCCTGTTTATGTTCATACGTTTGTAAGTTATCGGAGCAGGATTAGGCCATTCAGCCCATTGTCTACTCCACCATTCAATCATTGCTCATCTATCTTTCCCTCTCAACCACATTCTCTTGCCTTCTCTGCATAACTCCGGACACCCTTATTATTCAAGAAATGTAGCATTTAACTTGATCAGCTCGATTTTGCTAGCAATGTCAGATGGGGACATTTATGGGAAAGACAAAAGAATAACTGCATGACTCTTCTGACTATGTGGATGACAGTTAAGCAAACACAGCTGGTACCTAAGCCTTTGCCATTATGAAGCATGATATTTGAGAAGCTTATAGATGGACACATGGATATGCAGGGAGTGGAGGGATATGGATCACATGCAGGCAGAGGTTAGTTTAACGTGGCACCATGTTCCGCATGGCCTGTTCCTCTGCTGCATTGTTCTATGTGTTTGTGCATATCCTGGTGAGTGCAGCCCCTCATGCTGCATTGCTCCCTGTACACTCTATTGCAGTAACATCACACACACAACATGCTCTTTGATCAATTCCCCATCCCAGCTATGCTGGGTTTTTTTTATCAGTAGCTGTATGCTTATTCAAATTCCATCCTCCCAGATTGAAATGCAATGATTGATAACAACTAATTATAAGCAGAAAATCTATATATGGCAGAGATTTTTTACGTGACAAAGAAGGTTGTCATCTTGCATTGAAAAATCATCAATCATGTTGAGCATGGTTAATGAAAATGTTACATGATTACTAGAGTGAATATATTGTAAAAGGCACATAAATACTATCTATCCATGTAGAAACAAGGAATTGCAAATGCTGGTTTCAGAAAAAGTTATAAAATGCTGGAGTAAGTCAGCAGGTTAGACAGCATCAATAGAGAACATAGATAGGCAACGTTTCAGGCCAGGACCCTTCTTGAGACTGAAGAAGAGTCCTGACTTGAAAAGTCACCTATTCATGTTCTCCAGAAATGCTGCCTGACCCACTGAGGTACTCCAGCACTTTGTGTCTTTTTTCACTATCTACACATTATTCACTCAAGTACTGTGTAGAAATTACCCATGTATATATCGACACAACATGGCCTGTATTGTATAAATAGCCTGCAGATTTGATCTTAGAATTTAATGTGGAAACAGAACTCTGGGAAAAGGAGATTCAAGATTCAAGATTCAATTCAATTGTCACATGTACCAATTAAGGTACAGTGAAATTTGAGTTACCATACAGCCATATTAAGTAAAAAGCAAAAATACACACAACACATAAAATAAAGTTTAACATAAACATCCACCACAGTGGAATCAACATTCCTCATTGTGATGGAAGGCAATAAAGTTCAGTCATCTTCCTCCTTTGTTCACCCGTGGTCGGGGCCTTTAAACGGGGCCGTTGCCGACGGTCCACTGTTCAAGCCCACTTGTCGGGATGATCAAAACTCCGGCGTCGGGACGGATCGGAACAGCGTGGAGCTCTCGAGTCGGCCGCTTCTTACCGGAGACCGCTGCTTCACGGTCTTAAAGTCTCATGGTCGGAGCTCCAACACTGGCGATCCTCGACGAAAGATCCCAGGCTACACGATGGTAAGTCTGCGCTGTGCCCACGGCTTAAAACTCCGGGCCGGTCTCCAGGAAAGGCCGCACCACTCCACGTTGTAGGCCGCAGGGAGGGGGGGGGGGACTGAGATGTGACATGGAATTGCATCTGTCAAGGAAAGTGACTGGAAAAAGTTTCCCCGACCCCCCCGCCCCCCGTAACACCCACATAAAACATACAAAGAGACATTAAAAAAAAATTTCAAGACATACTTAAAATAATAAAAACAGAGAAGGGACAAGACAGACTGCTCGTGAGGTGGCTATTAAAGGCGCCACCCAGTGGTCAGATAACAGAACATCAAAAGTATAACACAGATTTATAACTCAGTGCATGTCACTGCAAGTCAGGTAGGATCTAACTGGATGCATTGGGTCAGTCAGAGGATCTGGTGGCACTTTTTAGTCATAAACAAACCCACTGTAGAAAGGTCTTTAAGCACTAAGGGTCAGGTTGTCATCATTGTAACTGGATCAGCCAGAATGTTATGATGTGCACATTTTCAAGACGATTTATAGAGAAGTTGTACATTTCCATGAAGCCAGAGATGTTTAAATTGTCTGCCAAACGTTAAGAATCGTACATTAGCTTTTACTAATAAGTAACTTTTACAATTCTATGTAAACTTTTTATTTTTAACAAGTTTTTAAAATTTCATGTTTGATTTCTCTCATATTCTACATTCTCTTCTGCTGATCTAAATTTGTTTTCATTCTGAAAATTGGACAGCATAAGTGCTGTGAGTTGTTTCCCCACAATTCCCATGAAACTAGTTCAAACCTGACTTCCAATATTAAATGCGTGAAGTACGCACCTTCTCTCAGTGACCGCGTTGATTTCCCCTGAGTCCGCTGGTTTACCTTTGCATTGCAGAGAAGTGCTGACTGGAAGATTAATTGCCCACTGCATATTGCCCCCAATGTGCAGGTGAATGACAAATATCTAGGAGGAGCTGATGGAAATGTAGAGAGAATTAAATGGGACTTGTGTGAATTGATGCTTAATTGGTGGCATGGAGTTGGTGGCTTAAAGGGCCGGCCTGCTTTTATAAATCAAAATAACTGCAGACACCTGGAAATTTGAAATAAAAAACAGAACATTTGGAGAAAGGATCTCAAGTACATTTAATGACCTCATTTGTGCACCCTGTCACTTTGTTTCACACAGTCCTCTCCCACCTTCTGCTATCATGAGGTGTTCCTCAAGAAGGTGGTGCGTATCATCAAGGATCCACACCATCTGGACCATGTTTTCTTCTCACTGCTACCAACGGACAAGGGGTATAGAAGCAGAGACCCACACAACCAGGTTGAGGAGCAACTACTTTCCTACAACCGTCAGGTTTTTACACAAACTAGCACAACCCTCATCCTCCCTCGACAATGGAACTCTGCACCGTTTCCTGCAGTTCTATATACTTGTTCTTTATCTATTTGTGTCTTTTTTGTTGAAGCCTTCTTTCTTTTTGAAAATGTCTGTATAATTTATGAGTAAATTATGTATAATTTAAGTGTGTTTCAGTCTGTGTGGCTGCGATGATGTAGCAAGCAAGATTTTTAATTGTACCTGCATCTCACCACATTTGTTCATATAACAATAAACTCAACTTGACTTGACTAAACATTTCTTTCCTTCTCACTTCTGTTGAAGGTGATACAGACCTGAAACATTAATTGATACAATGATGCAATTTATTTGTTGTCATTTGAAGCTCATTGAGGTTCAAACAAAATTTGGTTTCTGCAGTCATACACACAAGAAAAAGAACCAAGACACAACACAATTTACACAAACATCCATCACAGTGAATCTCCTCCTCACTGTGATGGAAGGCAAAGTCTTATCTCTCCCCTGCACTCCTCATTCTCCTCCCGATGTCAGAGTCAAAGCCCCCGGCGGGCGAAGGTAAGTGTCCTGCAGCTATTAAAGCCGCGCCGGGTGATGCAAGGCCGCGCTCCGGGTCTTGGTGTTAGAGCCCCCAGCCGGCGCTAGCAAGGCGCCGGGCGATGATGTAAGGCCCCACTCCAGGTCATCCTCAACCCCACAACTCGGGCGGGAGAAGTCGCCATTGCGGAAGCCCTGAAAAGCGGTCTCCCAGCAGGGACCCGCGGGCTCCTGATGTCACCGTCCACCAGACCTGCGGTTGGAGCCTCCGAATCTCCGGAGTCGGGTCACAGCAGCGCACCACCACAGCTCCTCCCGCTCCAAACTCGGCCAGCTCCACGATGGTAAGTAAGTCCGCAGCTTCGCGACTGGAGCCCCAGGTCGGTCCGGTTGGAGGCCGCTCCACGGTGCTAGGCCCCAAAGACAACGCAGACCCGACAGAGAAAAGGTCGGGTTCTCCGTGCAGCGGAAAGATTTTTAAAGTTTCCCCGCCCCCACACACATATCCTGTTAAAAAAAAAGCACTTTAAACTACATTCAAACGAGACAAAAAATTAAAAAAACGACAGACGGACTGCAGAGACCGCTGCGACGTGAGTCGCGCCGCCCACACAATTATTTCTCTTTCTACTGAAGCTGGCTGGTCTGCACATTTCTGGGGTTTTTCCAACATTTTCTGTTTTTATATAGGGATGATATATTATAGGTATGTTACAATACTTACCTTCAGCGGCGCTGCAATTCTGCCACTGGCCGTGTGCGCGATTTTGGTGCGTTTGAGAGGGGGCGGGGTTAAAACGCGTTTTTTTTCTTACCTTGTCCTGGATTATATTTGGTTGGAGTGCAAGATTTTGTTGAAGAATCGTTCCGACGGGCGTTCTGTCTATTTTTTTTTTAAATCGCCCGACTCGTTCAGCGCTGGAGTAATTTTAAAATCAGCTTCCGATGCCGTCTGCACTGACAACGGGGACGGATTTCATGTAGGTGACAGGTAAAAGAAAGCGGTTTATTTTTAAGTGTAAAAGTGGTCCTTAAGATACCTTTAGTTCATATTTTAAGTTGCGAAACGGTGATTTAGTCCCCATACCAATGGGCAGTGTTTTCCATGCAGATATGGGGGATCTAAATCACTGCAAACCACAACATTCCAAATGGTCGCGTTCCAGAAAAACCCACAGGCAAGTTGATTTAAATGGCCTTTAATTTACAGGTATTAAACATTAAATTCCTTCCATTTGGCCTATAAATCCATGACAATGAGATTTAAAAATTATGTTATATTGTGAATTATTGTGTGAATGTTATTTGGACACTTATGCTATTTAAAAATGTTAATCTATTCTTAAGAAATTGATAGATGTTTAGATCTAGTAATTGAATTTTATAATTAGCTACAATTAGGTAACTAACTAATATGCTTTAATTTCAAGTCATCTAAGTAAGATTGTTTCATATTTGTTTCAGAATGCTTCAATCTAAAATAACTGAACATTTCTTTTAGTTCTCTCAATTTTTAAGAAAGTTATGGCCATTTGACTGTCCTCGATCACAGCTTTTGTGTTAATTCAAGGGAAAAGCAATAGAGAACAAGATGCTAATTTCCGAGTATGAAAATGGCCATAACTTTTTAAATACTGAAGATATGAAAGTGAATTAGGTGACAAATTAAACTTCCTTTTATGCTTTATCTGATGGGATAAATTGCAGACTTGATTTTAAAAATCTCAAAATTTTGTAACATTGCTATATATTATGTATGACTTGATGAGCATGTGTGTCAGGCTTGCTGCTTTATATGGCAATGTTTTAAGCCTCTGTTCCAATACTAAATCCACTTCTCTTGGTTATTTTTTAGGCTTAATTTTATATTATTTACAACATTTGTGTATATACTGTTGCTTATTTACTGTCACATGTTTTAATGTTATTCCCCTATATATTAGAGCCCAATAATGCCGTGCCTGTGCAGTCGGTGGGCGGCACGACTTTCGTCAGCAGCGGCCTCTGCAGTCCGTCTGCGTTTTTATTATTTTATGTCTTTGTTTTTATGTAGTTTTTGTTATTTTTTGTTGGGGTATGTGTGTGGGGGGGGGGGGGGGTGGGGGTGTTGTGGGGGGGGGGTGGGGGTGTTATGGGGGGGAGCGGGTAACTTTTAAATCTCTCCCTGCACGGGAGACCCGACCTTTTCTTTGTCGGGTCTCCGTTGTCGTTGGGGCTGCAACGAGGAGCGGCCTCCAACAGGAAGACCGGGGGCTGTGGTGCCGACTACTCACCTCACCATCGCGGAGCTGGCCGAGTCCAGAGCGGGTGGAGCTGTGGTGGACGCTGCTGCGGCCCGACCCCCGGAGATTCGGTGGCTGCAACTGCGGGTCTGGCGGGCGGCACCGGGAGCCCGCGGGTCCCTGGAGGGAGACCGCTTTTCGGGGCTTCCGCAACGGCGACTTCTCCCGCCCGAGTTGCGGGGTTGAAGAGCTCCTGGAACGGGGCCTACATCACCGCCCCGCGCGGCTTGGAATGGCCGCGGGACTGCGAGCGCACGCCGGGGGCTCTAACACCAAGACCCGGTGTGCGACCTTGCATCACCCGGCGTGGCTTTAATGGCCGCGGGACAATTCGCCATCGCCCGCCGGGGGCTTTGACTTTGACTCTGACATCGGGGGGGAGAGTGCAGTGGAGAGAGAAGTTTTTTTGGCCTTCCATCACAGCAATGTGATGGATGTTTATGTAAATTATGTTGTGTCTTGGGTCTATTTGTTTGTAATGTATGGCTGCAGAAACGTCATTTCGTTTGGACCTCAAGGGGTCCAAATGACAATAAATTGAATTGTATTGTATTGTTGTGTTGTGTTTCTGGATTGCATTATTTAGATATAAAACCCTGGTTTCAGATTGAATCACATTTAGATAAAATTGAATATCATTGAAGACAACAGGACATTTGACCTCAGGACAATTAGGCTGTTTTCACTCTGTTCCTAGACTTTCCTTGCAACTTTTAAATTATGAATCAACTTCATGGCCTCCAGTCTTTGAAAGTTTTCCTTGAGTTTCGATTAAAAAACCTTATGACATTATTGAAGATGCAATCAAATCGGACAACCACAGAATAAAATCATTATCCCTTAATTTAATTATATAATTTTGGATATATAATTAAATGTCTTAGGTAGATAAAAATGTTGGAGAAACTAAGCAGGTGAGGCAGCATCTATGGAGAGAAGGAATAGGCGACGTTTCGGGTCTAGACCCTTCTTCAGACAGATGTATTTTTATTTTTTTTGCTAACTAGTGCTTTGCATTTTGTTGTCGATGTTAGGCATTGACTCCATCCTCTCTTCCAATTTCAATCCCATTTGATGTTATAAAGCTTTGAGACATAAAGCAGACATAAAAGATCAAGCCTTTTCACTGCAGCATAGGAGATATGTAGCAAACTTAAAAGATCAAGCCCTTTTCATTGTGCCATGACATAGAATCCGTGCCTGCAACATTTGTGGGACGTGCAAACTAAATGTAGAACTGATCACTTGTATAAACTGTTGGTGAAATTCAGGGAGAAGAATACTGATTGTTCCTGTTTACTGGTTCAGCACAGCCACTGGCTTACTTATGCCTGAATGTACTGAATAAAAATAAATAGAAAAACGTCAAAGTATTTGTCTATTGATATCATTCACAGTAATATCTCCCGTGCACATGGCCACAGTGCATCATGCCATAATCTGCCTCCAAACCCACAAGCTCAACATGTAAGCTGCTTCCCCGACCATAGGTAACAGTAATTACAAACTTGCACATTAAAAGACACAGGGAGCAATACTAGAATATCGACGCAACTGCTATTGTCTCCACAAGTTTATTTCATTTTTCAAACATACACATTAATTTACATATTTCACAGACAAACACAAAATAGCTGGTCTACTGTACAGTCTAAATTCCAACGAGAGGTAAAATATATTGTGCACATACATAACTTTCAGATTTAGGTAACAAGGTATTTTTAATGTTTTATAAAGGAATACAACATTGATCAAATAGCTGTTTTCAATAGTTCTATATGGTACCACCTCACAAAGCTTTCACAGGCAGTATTTCTCTGGTCGAACAGGTGTTGCTGGGAACAGGGGAATCAGAGAATTGTATTTATTTAACGGTAATCATGGTAACCACATTTCTAATAACACCTGCAAGCTTGAAACAATACTTTTGAAGAAAGGCATTAGTAAATTTTGTAGAATATACAGAAATAAGTCAGTTGTACTTCATTTCAAGTTTATCATCTATCAGAAAGGCCTCAGTAAAAAAATTGCCAGTTTATCTTCAGTCTGCACAATATCTGTTATCCTTTGACATGGACAGAAGAGACTGCAGGTGCTGGAATCTGGGTCAAAAAACAAACTCTTGTGGAACTCAGTGAGTCAAGCAGCATCTGTGGAGGCAAAGGTAAGGTCCATGTCACAGGTCGAGTCCAGTATTAGGGCTGATGCAGAGTTTCGACCCAAAATAAGGTATATCCATTTGGCTCCACCAATGCTGCTTGACCTGCAGAGTTCCTCCAGCAGTTTGTTGTTTGACCTGTAAACCTTAACTATGTGAAACCACATTTAAGCGCACCTAGATCACTACCTGCACCATATTGTCTTATTTCAACCTCAGGATCAGTTCAATCATAAGGTGTAGAATGTTTGTGATGATAAATTGAGAGATTTTTTCAAACTGTGCAAAATGAGCTGCATAATATTTATATTTGCAGATTTTCCGTTTATTTTGGATACCCAATGTCTAGTGACAGCATCAAGTACTCACATGTCAGATTCAGTAAAAACAGGTAGAAAACAATTCTCACCCTACTCTATCGTTCTGATGTGGCTGGACTCCAACCTTGGAATAATTATTGGATGTTGTCTATTATATTTTATGGAGCTTTCACTTTAAAGTTGCCAATTGGGGTCAGAATTAAAACTAGTTTAATATGGCCAGGATTTATTTCATTGTCAGGAAGTAAGAATATTATTAGTATCTCATTACTATTGGCTGGATTTCATTTGAGATCCTAGCAATTAATTTTAATATTTTTCCCATTCCTGGAAAATAAACAAATGAATTACTACTGTACAACATACTCATTCCTTACTGTTAGTCAACAACACAATTAGCTCTAAGACTTAAGGACCAATGATGAGAGTTCCAACAATTAAAACATTCTCACACAATCAAACATACATGCAATAGTCTGGTGACAGAATTTTACATTTACATAATGAAATTTCCCAGTCATTCCAACAAAACATTGTCACTGAACATGTCACAGAAATTCAGTAACTTCAGTACAAATAGCCTTTTCAAACACTGATTTACATTATGCCCACATACAATTACATAAGTCCCACATTGTCACTGAGAATTCTCAAATCACACACCATGCTTGCAGATAAGGCTACAGTGTATCGTCACCAGGGCTTGAAATGGCATCTACTTCAAGACACAAGGAGATTTTTCAATTTCTGATGGTATGACATGAATCCCCAGGATCAGGGGACTGAGTTATGAGGAAAACGTATTCAACCCTGAAAGGAAATGTGTGAGGATGATCTTGTATAAGTTTCAAGGTGAATATACATCTACAAAATGTAAAAAATATACTACATCACGGTGCACTATAATATTTGGGACACGTTCTACCTGTAACTGATGTTAGGAATTTCCTTTTCAATAGTATTCAATGTATGAGATGGATATTGGAGGCAATTTTTTGTGATCATTTGAGAGACAATTGGGCATAATGGTGGGTGAGATAAAAAAAGATCTCTAGATTAATCATCTAAGGCTGGCTGTTACACTGTCAAATATAATTATTAACAAAATATTTAACCATTTTAAAAACAGTTCAATTTGAAGCAAGTTGATGGTTGTGGGTCTGTCCCACATAGGCAACTTTTTAGGCGACTGCAGGAGACTATGCGGTCGCCACATGTTCACGGGTGGTTGCCGGGGAGTCGCTTTCATGGTTGTGAGGAGTTCCCGCATTCTGGGAACTAGTTATGGTCACATCAATTTTTTCAACATGTTGAAAAATTAGCGGCGACTAGAATGGAGAGTAGTGAGAATTCTCGTGCCGTAGGTGGGTCGCCAGGTGGTCGAAGGTTCTCTTAGGTTCTCATAGGTTGTAGCCGGTGCTGACCGGTGAATTTCATTGGCTCATTGGGAAAAAAAACCCAGTCGTTTTCAGAACCGGTAATGTTAATGTCCGCCGAGCTTCACAACCGTGTATCTCTGGCTTCTTAAAAGTTGTCACCACTCCTTCTCACCCCTCTCTCCCCCTTCTCCCTCTTTTAAAGTACACTGTGCTTTTTAGCTTCTTAATTACAGTGCCAACCTTCCTGTTCATCGCGGTGTGTCTATCACATTGGCTTTGCACCGTGTGAATTTCACGCAGACAGCGCTCCCCCCGCTTGCCCTGTCCCCCGCCTGCATAACGGGCTGGTGAAGAAAGCAATGTGTTTGTGTGTGTTCCACTCTGACAGTCGCCATTCCAGTTGCCAGTTTTTCAGGGGACTGCCGGCAACTTGACAGTCACTGGCAGTCGCCTGAAAAATCTCCTAAGTCGGACAGGCCCATTACTTTCCACAGTAGACATCAGGGGTGAATTTTGCAAGGTTTTTTCGTTTATCAGTTCTAACTTGGTAGAATTATGAAAGCAATATAAATTTATCCTGTAGACTACGGAGAAAATTCTGAACAACATTTTGGAAATAAAGGTAAAATTTAATGCCCAATGTTCCCTGACTAGTACTATCAATAGCTTGCAAATAACTAGAGAACTGACAGGGGAAGTTAAAATCAAAAATCATCATTAAAATATGTTAACTTCAAGCCCTGTTGTATACAACTTTGCACAGTTATCTGCATTGAATTAGAAATGCACCATATATTCTGAAATATTGCACTTAGTGGCCTATTGTCCCTCAATACAGAGGCTACACAAAAGTATAAAACACAGATCACTCCAGCACCAATGCATCATTTTACATTTGCTCCATTTAGATAAAAAATGTCAGACATCAGAAAGATAACTTGAACTACACTTAATATTACACAATCACGACACATTGTTTATTTGCACAAAAATACTTACCTTCTTGATTTGCTTTATTGATACGGTTGTTGATACAGCTTTATTAAATGCTGGCTAAACTGAGGTTTCTGAGCAACAACAAAAATTGTCAAACTAGCATTAAAATTACATGAAAGATGATGTAAATTCTCAGTGGATATAATTTTTCTTTAAGAATGCGGTAGGGTACGGCATTTTAAACAGATTTACATTCATGCTTTTCTCTACATTAATACGTGACAAACAATTATAACTAAGGCTGTCACGGATTGCCCTAGATTGGAAAGTGCAGCCACAAAAGCCAAGGTTACATTGCCATCTTCAGCTCCAGCGTTAGGGGGAGAATAGTTGATTGCCAGTGCAGTGGTGCATACTTACTTTGCCCATGCACTCACTGTTGATTTCTAGGATGCCCTGTAAGTTGTTGAACTGAAGGATTGGATGCACCGTGTATCTGTACTCAGCTATATACCAGCCACGGTTGATACATCTGACACTTACACAGTTATTCTAAAAGAGTTGTTTGTCTTCACTTAAGAGAGGTTAGGATTTTTTCTTTATTTATAAGTACATTTTGAGTTTTATTAATTAAGAGCCGTTTCACATTTTAAAGTGAATTTATCTTTTTAAGGTTTTTTAGTAATACTTGCTTTTTTATATTTTTTACAGGTTTCCAAATGTCTCTGATGATCTAAGGCATTGTCTGGGATAAGTAAGATCACACTAAATCCCCTGCATCCTATGGCCAAATCATATGCTCATAAGTGATAGGATCAGAATTAGGCCATTCAGCCCATCAAGTCTACTCTGCCATTCAATCATGGCTGATCTATCTTTCCCTCTCAACCCCATATTCCTGCCTTCTCCCCATAACTCCTGATACCCGTATTAATCAAGAATCTATCAATCTCTGCCTTAAAAATATCATCACAACCTATGGCTAAAACTTGCACATATTTAATACTAATGGTTGTAGAACAATTATTCCCATTACCTCCCCAAGGGCCATAAATGACACATACAAAATAAAAATAAAAACGGACAACAATTTTCAATCTTACAGGACAGGTTGTTGTAGATGGCCTACAATAGGTACTGTTTAATGACACAGGCCCAGGCTCTGCTTTCCAGTAATATTTGAAGAAGTCAATTTCAATCTGCAAGTTGTCCCAGTGAATCAACAGTTAGTCTGAACAAGTAGAATTGTAGTTCCCTCCCGGTACAACACAAGTGGTGTGAGATGAATGTTCCTACACCACCTAGCTTTAGTGAATTTGAGTACCAGGTCAGGGCCTCACTCTAGGGTTGAACTGGCATTATTTTTTGAACTGGAATTTTTTTTTTTGTCAGCACACATCCATAATTAATTCACAACAACATCAACATTTGTCAGGTAATGTTAGATCTGATACTGCTGGTATATATATTGAAAACACATTTACAAATACATATTATTCATCAAGGCATACTGTTAATTGGAATTGCTACCTTTTAAATGACATATGAATACTTACGGCTAGACAAGGGTAACAAACGTTCAAGCAATCAAGCTATGTTTACTCAGTATTTTAAATGCAAACATTTCCAGTGTTGAATTTTGTGCAGACTGAGGATTGGCTTTTTATCATCAATTCATCATCCAGAAAATACTTGAAAGGCCACATAAGTTTAGTAAACAGGGAAATCTTAAGTAATTTATAGATGTAGTACACTGAGTCTAGGAAGCTTTTGTTCCTAGGAACCCATTGTTCCTGTAACAGTCACACAAACCTTGAGTCTACAGATAAAACGCAGAATCAATACAATATTTGTAAAGGCTGACTAAGTGTCAGTATTAATGGAAGAGGTCTTAGGAAAGAGTACTGAGCACAGACTAGCAAAAAATAAATATAGATTGGTTTGTTTAATAATATATAGAGGCCAAACAGTTACATTTTCATGGACTAATAACTAAGGACTAATTTTTGTGATATAGACACAATTTGATTGCCTCCACATGTTTATGGACGTCACTAACAGCCGCAGTTTTGTTGCTGTGGGGGTGGGTTCTCTGTGAGTTTTGTGTTTTGTTTTCCTGCAGCAACAGTAGGATCTGTATCTAAACTCTCCAACATCTTCTCACAGATGATGTCAACAAGCCGCTCAAATGTTTGCTTGACGTTGATGTGATCCTTGGCACTGGTTTCAAAAAATTCAAAGCCTTGCAGAAAGAAAAAGAAAATATTAGTTCCTTAATGGACTGATTTTACGAACAAACACAAAAATAACTGCTTATGCTCAACATCTCAGCTGTTTTTTAGTCTGTAATTGATGAGTTCTGGCTGAACAATGTATTTGGAAGCATTCAAATGTTATCTGGAATAACGAGCGAAAAATATTTTGTAAATATGATTGACCCTGAAATGAAAAATCAGTGAGCCATATTTCCAAATGATTTCCTACTGTATTACAACTATAGGTACAATCTGTTTTCTATTCCTGGGCAGGAGTTTAGTTCCCACTGCCTGCAGCCTGGATACCACCCATGGATTATTCTCGATTCATGGGATGGCCACCACAGTGATTCTGGCAGTGCACGGTCTGGTGAGGTGGGAGAGAATGCAAGATCGCAGGGCTACTGCAGGGTGGGAACAGGGAGTATCCAACATGAAATAACCTCTTAAATGTCACACTCGACTTGTAACGCAATTGAAGTCAGTATTGATCCAAGGCTTTTTTTTAAGTAACACTGGTAAGATATTTTGTACCTTTCCACTCAAGTGGCAGTTTAAATTTAACAAGTCCCCTTTGTCAAATTTCCAATACCAATATCTGAGCAGTCGCTCAATGCTATCTTTGCTAGTACAGCTGCTGGCCCAGATCCCAGGTTCAAACCTGACCTCGGGTGCTTTCTATGTGGAGTTTGTTGCATATTTCCCCTGTGATTGCATGGATTTCATCCGGGTGCTCGGGATGCTTCCCACATCCCAAAGATGTGTGGGTTTGTAGATTAAATGGCATCTGCAGATTGCCCTGAATGTGTAAGGAGTGGATGGGATGATATATAACTATTGTGAATGGGTGATTGATGGTCGGCATAAACTCAGTGGGCCAAAAGGCCTGTTTCCATGCTGCATCTTTCAATCAAAAACTTACACAGCTTTTTTCTGCAGTCTGCCTTCTGAATTGTGCAGCTATTTTCACAAGACAGTGAATCACAACATATGTATGAACTGCACCAGCATTTTACATCATTTTTATTCTGAACTTGGGAATTCCTTTTGGTGAGTTAGCCATTGTGATAAAACCTCTTCAAGTTGCCTGGTGCTACCTGAGGCAAACATTTCCAGAGGATTCAAGCAATAGTCATAGAATATGGGCACCTTGTGAAAATTGGAAAGGACACAAAGTGGTGGAATAACTCAGCGTGTCAGGCAGTATCTCTGGAGAACGCGGTCAGGTGTCGTTTTGGGTCAGGACCATTCTTCAGATTATGTGAACGGAGCTTCTGAAAACTGTTCTGCCACTGCTGGTGCCTGGGTAGCCTTGTTATCTCCTTTCAGCATCAAGAGCAGGCACCCAAGGGTGCTTACTGGAGACCTCTTATCAATCGCACATTGTATGTTCTAATTGGGGCTGATGTTCACCAAGTCTCCTATGATCCACTTTCACTCCTGATTCCTCTGCATGGTATTTTACTCTAAATCACATGTTCCCCTTTTTGCCAGTAGTTGTATCTCTCTAAATGCTGAAGGGAGAGAGAGAAAGAAACACAGTTTGATGTGGTAGGTGAGAGGGTGGTGTGGTTTGCTGTAATAGAAGGGTCTTCTGCTCCAGCTTCCACTTGCATGACCTCTGATGGCTTTTCATCTGAAAAGAAAGGAAATTCGGGTTATCAGGTAGAAAACTTGAGCTATTCTGTGTAACACTTAAAGACCACGCCATGCCCTTTGTTGCAACTGTGTCTTAGCTGCTGAGCCAACCACTTGCCTTAATACTTGTCCATCCCCGGCAGCACTGTCAGCAGGTCACTGGAAGAACTTCAGTCTTCCTTCCTCAGGTCAGAATAGAGGTCTCGCATTGAGGTTGAGCAATGTTTTTTTCTGCGAAAGAAGAAGACATAATTAAAGCACTTCAAAAAATGTACCTATTGAATTAATTAAGTTTAATATAATGACAGTGGCAGCAGGCACACATGAGGAATGGCTTCTCATACATGCAGAGTGTGGGAGAGGTGCACTAGCAAGTTGCATATAGTAATGGGAGCAAGGATCATTGGTGCGGATTACAGCCCAGGAAGCGGGGTTAAGGTAAGGGATGATGGAGTGCGGTAAACAGCAAGTGCACCAAAGGAAAATGCTTACCTTAGCTGCCTTCCTGAGGAATTCCAGCTACCAAGAAGGTAGTGCACATCACCAATGCCACTTTCCTCCAATAAGTGCACATCACAGATCATAGGAGTTTTCTGCCACGACTTCAAGGAGAGTGTTCACTCTTCTCTGTATTTTAGTTAGCAGACCATCCAGGTTTAGTTCAGAAACATATGCTCCCACCCATCCACCCCCTCAACAAGGTCTGACTCCTGCCTTTGTGCCGTCAACGTCCCTTAAAGCAGAAGGAGGTTTGGTACCAAATCTCTGCATAGGGACCTTCTCAAATAGCTCTCCTAGCTGCCATGGTTACTTGCATCCCATCCTTGGGCACTATTGCTCCCCAGTATAATTGGTTTGCATTGCTGGCCTGCCTTGAATAACCTGAGGTAAGTGATCTCTGCTGAAGTCATTACGAAACCTGTAATTCCTCAAAAGATTATTAGTTAAAGATATACAGTTAAAAAACCCATCGCGGGGCTTGTCTCAACAGAGGCCCAGGAGCCGTTACAGAGGGAGGAGCGACCTCCGTGTGGTGAGTTAAAAAACCCATCGCGGGGCTTGTTTCAACAGAGGCCCAGGAGCCTTTACAGAGGGAGGAGCGACAAAAATCTGCAATGTTCCATTCGCAGATCACACTTCAATTTAAGGGGGCTGGTGGAAGCCTCTGATTGGTCGAACGGACTAGAGGAAGCAGCCGTTACAGGACTAGAGGAAGCAGCTGATTGGCTTGTATCCCGGGTAAGGCTTTATTGTATTCGGATAAGGGGGAGAATGAGGGCCAGGGCAGTTTACTGTTCTGGATGTCAGATGTGGGAGATCATGGAGTCTGAGTGCCCTCCAGACGTCCACATCTGCGCCAGGTGCGTCGAGATGGGGCTCCTAAGGGACCGTGTTAGGAACCTGGAACAGCAACTCGATGACCTCTGTCTGCTCAGGGAGAGCGAGGAGGTCATAGATAGGAGTTACAGGGAGGTGGTCACTCCAAGACCACGGGAGACAGAAAACTGGGTCACAGTTAGGAAGAGCAACGGGCAGAGGCAGGGACTGGTGAGTACCCCGGTGGCTGTACACCTTGAAAATAAGTACTCATGTTTGAGTAAGGGTGGGGGAGACAGCCTACCTGGGGGCAGCGACAGCGGCCGGGCCTCTGGCATAAAGACCGGTCTTGTTGCTCAGAACGGTAAGGAAAAGAAGAGGAGGGCAATTGTAATAGGGGACTCTATAGTCAGGGGGTCGGATAGGCGATTCGGTGGACGCAGACAAGAGACCCGGATGGTAGTTTGCCTCCCTGGTACTTGGGTCAGGGATGTGTCTGAACGGGTCCAAGAAATCCTGAAATGGGAGGGAGAGGAGCCTGAAGTTGTGGTGCATATAGGTACCAACGACATAGGTAAAAAAGGAGAAGAGGTCCTGAAAGAAGAATTTAGGGAGTTAGGTAGAGAGTTAAGGAGAAGGACTGCAAAGGTAACAATCTCAGGATTACTGCCTGTGCCACGCGACAGTGAGAGTAGGAATGGAGCGAGGTGGAGGATAAATGAGTGGATGAGGGACTGGTGCAGTGGGTATGGATTCAAGTTTCTGGATCATTGGGACCTCTTTTGGGGAAGGTGCGACCTGTACAGAAAGGACGGGTTGCACTTGAACTCGAGGGGGACCAATATCCTGGCGGGGAGATTTGCAAAGGCTACTGGGGAGACTTTAAACTAGTATGGTTGGGGGGAGGGACTCAAATTGGGAAAGCTAGCAGTCAGTGTGTGAGGCAGGAGGCAGAGAATGGTAGCACTCTGACCCAAAATGTAGGGGAGAGAGAAGAAAAAGACAATAAACAGAGAATAAGAGAAGGTGGGTTTCTTAAATGTGTATATTTTAATGCTAGGAGCATTGTAAGAAAGGTGGATGAACTTAGAGCCTGGATTGACACCTAGAAGTATGATGTTGTGGCGATCAGTGAAACATGTTGCAGGAGGGCTGTGATTGGAAACTAAATATTCCAGGATTTCGTTGCTTCATGTGTGATAGAATTGGAGGGGCAAGAGATGGAGGTGTTGCATTGCTTATCAGGGAAGATATTACAGCAGTGCTTTGGCAGGATAGATTAGAGGGCTCATCTAGGGAGGCTATTTGGGTAGAACTGAGAAATGGGAAAGGGGTAGCAACACTTATAGGGGTGTATTATAGACCGCCAAATGGGGAGCGAGAATTGGAAGAGCAAATATGTAAGGAGATAGCAGATATTAGTAGTAAGCACAAGGTAGTGATTGTGGGAGATTTCAATTTTCCACACATAGACTGGGAAACACATTCTGTAAATGGGCTGGATGGGTTGGAGTTTGTAAAATGTGTGCAGGATAGTTTTTTGCAGCAATACATAGAAGTACCTACTAGAGAAGGGGCGGTGCTGGACCTCCTGTTAGGAAATGAGACGGGTCAGGTGGCAGAGGTATGCGTTGGGGAACAGTTCGGGACCAGTGATCACAATACCATTAGTTTCAATATAATTATGGAGAGGGTCAGAACTGGACCTAGGGTTGAGATTTTTGATTGGAGAAAGGCTAACTTTGAGGAGATGCGAAAGGATTTAAAAGGAGTAAATTGGGACATTTTTTTTTATGGGAAAGATGTGGAAGAGAAATGGAGTACATTTAAAGGTGAAATTTTAAGAGTACAGAATCTTCATGTCCCTGTTCGGTTGAAAGGAAATAGTAAAAATCGGAAAGAGCCATGGTTTTCAAGGGAAATTGGACACTTGGTTCGGAAAAAGAGGGAGTTCTACAATAATTATAGGCAGCATGGAGTAAATGAGGTGCTTGAGGAGTATAAAGGATGTAAAAATAATCTTAAGAAAGAAATTAGAAAAGCTAAAAGAAGATATGAGGTTGCTTTGGCAAGTAAGGTGAAAGTAAATCCAAAGGGTTTCTACAGCTATATTAATAGCAAAAGGATAACGAGGGATAAAATTGGTCCATTAGAGAGTCAGAGTGGACAGCTATCTGCAGAGCCAAAAGAGATGGGGGAGATATTGAACAATTTCTTTTCTTCGGTATTCACCAAGGAGAAGGATATTGAATTATGTGAGGTAAGGGAAACAAGTAGAGTAGCTATGGAAACTATGAGATTCAAAGAAGTGGAAGTACTGACACTTTTGAGAAATATAAAAGTGGATAAGTCTCCAGGTCCGGACAGGATATTCCCTAGGACATTCAGGGAAGTTAGTGTAGAAATAGCAGGGGCTATGACAGAAATATTTCAAATGTCATTAGAAACGGGAATAGTGCCGGAGGATTGGCGTACTGCGCATGTTGTTCCATTGTTTAAAAAGAGGTCTAATAGTAAACCTAGCAATTATAGACCTGTTAGTTTGACGTCAGTGGTGGGAAAATTAATGGAAAGGATACTTAGAGATAATATATATAAGCATCTGGATAAACAGGGTCTGATTAGGAACAGTCAACATGGATTTGTGCCTGGAAGGTCATGTTTGACTAATCTTCTTGAATTTTTTGAAGAGGTTACTCGGGAAATTGATGAGGATAAAGCAGTGGATGTTGTATATATGGACGTCAGTAAGGCCTTTGACAAGGTTCCTCATGGAAGGTTGGTTAAGAAGGTTCAATGGTTGGGTATTAATGGTGGAGTAGCAAGATGGATTCAACAGTGGCTGAATGGGAGATGTCAGAGAGTAATGGTGGATGGTTGTTTGTCAGGTTGGAGGCCAGTGACTAGTGGGGTGCCACAGGGATCTGTGTTGGGTCCACTGTTGTTTGTCATATACATCAATGATCTGGATGATGGTGTGGTAAATTGGATTAGTAAGTATGCAGATGATACTAAGATAGGTGGGGTTGTGGATAATGAAGTAGATTATCAAAGTCTACAGAGAGATTTATGCCAGTTGGAAGAGTGGTCTGAAAGATGGCAGATGGAGTTTAATGCTGATAAGTGTGAGCTGCTATATCTTGGCAGGACAAATCAAAATAGGACGTACATGGTAAATGGTAGGGAATTGAAGAATGCAGGTGAACATAGGGATCTGGGAATAACTGTGCACAGTTCCCTGAAAGTGGAATCTCATGTAGATAGGGTGGTAAAGAAAGCTTTTGGTGTGCTGGCCTTTATAAATCAGAGCATTGAGTATAGAAGTTGGGATGTAATGTTAAAATTGTACAAGGCATTGGTGAGGCCAATTCTGGAGTATGGGGTACAATTTTGGTCGCCTAATTATAGAAAGGATGTCAACAAAATAGAGAGAGTACAGAGGAGATTTACTAGAATGTTGCCTGGGTTTCAGCAACTAAGTTACAAAGAGAGGTTGAACAAGTTAGGGCTTTATTCTTTGGAGCGAAGAAGGTTAAGGGGGGACTTGATAGAGGTCTTTAAAATGATGAGAGGGATAGACAGAGTTGACGTGGATAAGCTTTTCCCACTGAGAGTAGGGAAGATTCAAACAAGGGGACATGACTTGAGAATTAAGGGACAGAAGTTTAGGGGTAACATGAGGGGGAACTTCTTTACTCAGAGAGTGGTGGCTGTGTGGAATGAGCTTCCAGTGAAGGTGGTGGAGGCAGGTTCGTTTTTATCATTTAAAAATAAATTGGATAGTTATATGGACGGGAAAGGAATGGAGGGTTATGGTCTGAGCGCAGGTATATGGGACTAGGGGAGAATACGTGTTCGGCACGGACTAGAAGGGTCGAGATGGCCTGTTTCCGTGCTGTAATTGTTATATGGTTATATGGTTGTATATTACTCTAGTACCTTCCACATCTGCTCAGCATTTGCTTTAATAAGAAATATTGATAATTTGCATTAAAAATTGATGCCCAAATGAATAATTATAATTGAAGTATTTTCAATATGTAAAGTTTTCAACTTTTCAAATTCAATTTTCAAATTCAAATTTTCAAATTTCAATTTTCAAATTCAATCTACATCATTTAAATGTTAAAACCTTTTGAAGAACGTGGTGATTGGTGCTTAGTATTTTGTCCCTGGCACATTGCTTTTTTCAACCCAGGGAACAGGAGCATTGCAACTCAGAAAAGTGAAAAACTGCTGATGTTGGAAATCTCAAACAAATCAAATAATTGAAACACTCAGTGGGTCAGGCAGTATTTGCAGAAGGGCAGCAAAGTTTACATTTCAGGTCAATGACTTTTCCCAGAAAGGTCATAATTAAAAATGCCCTGTTCTTCAAATACACACCAGGGGAAAATTATAATAGCCAATTATATGCAGCCAACCTGCATATCTACGGGATGTGGATGGAAAGTGGAGCAGTCAATGGGAGAACATGCAAACTCCACACAGACGGTACCCGAAGTCGGGATTGAACCTGATAGAACAATATCAATTTATGAGAGGGATAGATAGGATAGGCAGGCAGAACCTTTCTCCCAGTGTGGAAATGTCAAATAGTAGAGAACATAGCTTTAAGCATAGATCATAGCTCTTGCTCTAGTATCTTTGGCTTTAAAGCCAGAGGGGCAATGTTTAAAAGAGATGTGTGGGGCAGGTTTTTTATTTACACAGAGAATGGTGAGTGCCTGGAGTGCGATGCCAGGGGTGGTGGTGGGGGCAGATGCAATAGTGGGATTTAAAATGGTTTCAGATAGGCATGTGATTATGTAGAGAATGGAGGGATAGGGTTCATGTGCTGGCAGAAGGAATTACTTTAACTTGACATTGTGTTCCACACAAACATTGTGGGCCTATGGGGCCTATTCCTGCGCTGCATTGTTCTAGTTTCTAATATTTAGAATAGTTTAAAAATATTTCTCATAAGGTTTACTTTCATGGCTAGTTTTATGGGAAATGTTATAAATTAAGGTATGATGCAATGGCTATCCTCCAAAGGTGCCTTATTGTAAAACATATCATATTTTGCCTTATTTCACCATGCTTGTTCTGCCTCTCTCAAGCAAGAGTGAACTACTACAAATGTGAAAGGCAAGCTCCGATCACCTGATATTTCAATGCCACACAAATAGATAAAGAACGCTGGGAATCAAATTTGGTTCAAGATATTCAAAACACGTAGAGGATGACTGTAACGAGGGGGTATTTCGATAAGAGTGTACATTATCAGCAAGATGTATTGAGGACTGGCCAAAATTAGTGCTAAACAAAACGATTCACTTTGCTCAAGCATACCAAGTTGGTCTGCCAGTTGTTTTCCTCTCTCCATCGATACAATTCTTTCATCCTCCATGTCACATTTATTGCCAACCAGTACAACTTGTGCATTGTCCCAGGAGTATGTCTTGATTTGGGTTGACCTGAAAGAAAATTGAGAAATATCTAAGTCAATCTTTGCATATAATTTCCCTATTGTTGTAAAGATAACATTATTAATATTATGTAAATTATAATTACTCACGCTCAGAAGATCTGTCTCGAGAGTAACTCGCATAACTACACTTGCCTTCAATTTCTCCATGATGTAAATGGAGGAATTTCATGAATGAACGATAACCATTTGCGGGTTGTTTCATGTCATTGGGGAAATGTGACCAGTTACTTCAAGGAGTGAGCTAAACATGCATGATTTCTGCATC
This sequence comes from Amblyraja radiata, assembly GCF_010909765.2. Classification (NCBI taxonomy): domain Eukaryota; kingdom Metazoa; phylum Chordata; class Chondrichthyes; order Rajiformes; family Rajidae; genus Amblyraja; species Amblyraja radiata. The sequence continues at coordinate 123,658,491 of NC_045956.1, forward strand.
AGAGTACACAGGATTACATCACTATACCATCATTGGACCAATACTGGGCCAAATGGTCTTCTTAGTGCACTACAAAGTACTGGAGGAACTCAAGTGGGTCAGGTAGCATCTGCGGAAGGAATGGACAAGTGGCGTTTTATGGAATGGACAAGAGGCGCTAAATACACATCTTATTTGAGCATGAGCAAAAGATGAGCAAAAGATCAGTGTGATACTTGCACATAATAAAGTACACCATAACATTTTGTGTCTTTTAAGTGACAAATTTAAGACCATCAAAAATCCTCTAAATCCTTTCCAACCAAGCAAATCCACTTAAAATTTGCTACCATATTACTACACAAGACATTTTATTTAATTTTCTATCAGCTAGGGCTATGGAATATAGTTGCTAGGAGACTTCATGGAATATTTTCCTTAATAAAATATTTAGCACACCGATTGATATGCTTTATATGCTCTTACTGCAAATAATATCAAATGATGACTAATAAGGAAGCACATCATCTTGAAAGATCAATTATTTTTGAAGTGATAATGTAATCTTTAAGAGGACAAAAATCAACGAATCAACTATATATGATATACTTTTCAAATAACTTTGAAAAGTATATCATATATAATTCCTGTGACAAGGAATTGTTTTGAGAAAATACTATCTCATTCACATCACGTCTGAAACTTTTTATCCACAAAAGTTCTGGGTAAGATAAAGCTGTAAGAAGAGCAAGAAAATGGGATTTTAATTTATTATGTAATTATGTAATGGCTTAGATGAATCGCTTTTACACATGGGAAACACTTCATTATTGAAATGATAGTGAATAATGAAATGACTCCTTGCAGTGAAACATCACAGACCAGTATCTGTGCTCATGATGCTCTATCAGGAATCTTTAAGGCCTTATCATCGTGCTACCTTTGGTCTGGTTTTCAATAATCCTTCATATTTCTTAGTCCGAAATTAATTTAATTATTTTTGCAGCTCTGCAAAGTAGCTTAATATTTAAAGTTGCTACATAAATGTTAAGTAACATTCCTCTTGGCTACGTTAGATGATCTAATAAATATATTTTTTTAAAGCAGCAGTGTGAAAACGATTTTTGTGCATACTATTGTGAACATTTCTGCTCCGAATGTTCTTGATTATCCATTCACACTTTGCAAAGATGAGAAATTAAAAGCTGCGATGAAAATTAAAACTTGAGATATAGTTCTGTCACCCTTGTGTGTTTATAACCTTTTCTAAAACTATCAGTAATTACATTGTGCTGAGAGTTTCTATATTGAAATTAAAATTGCCTGTATCTTAGACATTTTTTCAATATTATTACAATGATATGCTTCATAGGAACAGCTGAACAAATGAACTTGATATCAATGCATTTATTTCCAGAGTCCACATTTCCTACATTTGCTTTCAATGCTTCTGTTGTGACTCACACTGCAGAATGTTAGGCAGTAAATGAAGGAAAGGGTTGAGATTTGCATGGGTGGATTTACTCAGAGATGACAAAAGTTGCCCTGGAAACAAGAGTTATTGGAGGTTCAATCACTTCAGCTTAGTCACCACTCCTTTTTTGTTAAATGCTTCAATCAGTAGTGTTGATATTTTGTTAAGAGACCACATAGAGTTAGTACAATGATATGACAGGCTGCTCATTTAAAACTGATGTGGAAATTTCATGCCTGTGGGTGCGATGGAGACCATTTCATTCTATATATCTATGGTGGAGATAGATAAATATTTGAACGATCAGCTGGGTTATGGGGAACAGACGCAGAAGAGTTGATCAACTATGATCATATTGAATGGAGGGGCAGGCTTGAGGGATCTGGTTGCCCACTCCTGCTCCTATTTCCTTGTGTGCTTGTACGACAGTCTAATGAGAGCAATGTTCTCCCAATTCTATTTGGTTGCATAAATGCTTTATTAATTTGGGCAATTGTGAAAATAATAGCTCAGCCATTCTCAAATGTTGTTCCTGTAGCAATTGTAAATCATCAGCAGTGTGGAGTCAACATATCCTTGCTATTCAGTGACTTGGTTTCACAGCTGATTTCTCAAAGCTGCCTCTGTCTGGAACTATGCCTGTCTGATAATTCAAGCACGTAGCAAATTTTGAAAATGAAGAAGACCAGCATTCCTGAACTAGAAAAATCACTGATTAGTTCTTTAAGATGGGGGTCAAGGAAAAAGCGTTCACATCGTGGCCCTGTTTCCACAAATCTTTCCACCACCATGCACAAGAAACGACAAGCCAGACACCATTGTATGCAAATGCCGAGAAGTGTGTTCTGCTCTGGCTGAACAACTTCTAATCTTGTGCGTGGACTCGATAAGAAGAAGTTATTTAAGATTATGAGGAATGGAGGCTTTTCTAATAATCTTTGAGGATAATGGAGGATGATCTAACAAGACATTTTAAATTAATGTATCAGCTTTGCACTGCCATGGCCAATGCATTAAAAGTAGTAGGTAGTTTATCCATTTAAAAATATAATAAACTCAAAGGTTTTTGATACCTGTATAATAACAAATAAATCAATGCATACAAAAAGTCAATCAGAACACTGTAAAAAGAAGTGGAAATGCAAATGATCTTTCAGAAGAATTAGGGGGCGGCACAGTGGCAGAGTTGCTGCCGTACAGCGCCAGAGGCCCAGGTTCAATCCTGACTACAGGTGCTGTCGGAATTGGGGTTTTGTATGATTTCCCTGAGACCGCATGGGTTTTCTCTGGATGCTCCGTTTTTTTCCCACACTCCAAAGACCTGCAGGTTTGTTGGTTTTGGTAAAATTGTAAATTGTCCGTAGTGTATAGGTTAGTGTTAATGTATGGGGTGATCGCTAGTCAGTGGGCCGAAGGGCTTGTTTCCGCACTGTATCTCTAAATTCAAAGTAAGTAGTAAAAGCTATTTAAAGGCTCCTATGACAAGTTGAAATTGTGGACATATCATTACAGATGTATGTAGCGTGGTGCTGAGGGGATACAGGGAACAATTTGCATGTGAGTATAACCCTATTAAAATTGATAACTATGCATACAAAGAAAGAAAACAATTATAAACTGTGGAGGAAATGATTTATGATTCACCACTGGTTTTGAGAAGTAGCTGGATTTTATTTATGTCGATATTTAATAAAGTAAGCAAAAGTCTAATGGTACAGGATAAATGTCACTCATTTATAGGCAACAAGAAATACAAAGATAGACAAAAAATGCTGGAGTAGCGCAGCGGGACAGGCAGCATCTCAGGACAGAAATGTTAGTGTGGGAATGGGAGGTGGAGTTAAAATGTTAGAAACACATACATCTTCTTCCTGGTCAAAAGTAAATCTTCCCATCCATAATTTATTGCAAAGGAGCCAAGTACCTTTGAGAGGTACCGCTGGATCTGTAAAGGCTTATTGGGTGTTTGTAGCACACCAAATAGATTTTAATCAAGATAGAAAACAGTTGCAGGTTCAAGGTGGCTGGCCATGTGATCATTTCAATCATGGCTCGTCCCGGTCTAACCACCCCCCGTAGGCAATGCTGTGCCCTGCAAAATAACTTAAATCTCCGATTTGAAAGCAGACCTGTCTGTGAGTAATTGTATGAAAGATATTTATCCATTGATGAACGCTATTAACATCTTTGCTGAGATTATGCAGTTTGATTTTTATTTTCATTAAGAGCAGATCAAAGAACGGATTTGGTGACATTATTGTTGAATCATGTCATTTAGAAACAGACCTTTTAGCTCAATGTGTCGCTTGGACCATCAATGACTCACAAACTTTATTCTTTCAAGATGGCGCCGGTGTGTGTGGCTGCCCGTCTGTTGCTCTCACTGTTTTTGGTGTTTTTCCTTGGCACTATACAGTTAAAGTCTCTGCTGGTGTACGATCGTCAATCTCTCTTAGATCTTCAACATAATGTCGGTGCGTTTGATTATCGCGAACATAATACCTTGCCCCCGTTCCTATCGGGAATCTCGGGAATCCCGACTCACCTGGACTGGGCCTTGCCCCGAAGGAAGCGTCGCCGTCGCCGTGGAAAACGCAGCGGTCGACTGGTGAGGTTTAAATTGGGTGCGCCCGGACGCGGGCATCTCCTCCGGGGCCATGGGCGTCAGCAGTTCCTTTGTCAGCGACATCTTCGTGGGCATCGCCTCCGGGGTCTCCAGCCTGGTGCTCTTCAGCTGCCACCGGACCATCTCCTCCCGGGATTTCCGGGGCGCTGTCCGCCTGCTGCGGCCCGGAGAACTGGCCGGACACGCCGTCTCGGAGGGGACGGGGGCGGTCACCAGGTGCGCCGGCTCCTCCGGGTTGATCCTTTCTCCCCCCCCCCTTCTTACGATCAGAGGCTGTGGCGGGACCGGCCTCGCCCCCCCTGCTCTCCTCGGCCCCGCCACCGCGGGGTGAATCTCCGGAACCTGCGGACACTGCTCCGGGATCCCCGATCCGCTGATCTACAGAGTCCATCCCCTTCCAGGATTGGTTTGGTGAACGCCAGATCACTGGCAAACAAAACTTTTATCCTGAGGGATTTCTTCTGCTCCCGTGGCGTGGATTTCCTCTGTGTGACAGAGACTTGGATCGGTCCTGGTGAGTGCAGCGCTCTTATTGAAATTTTACCGGCTGGCTGTTCTTATTTCAACTCGCCGCGGATGTCGGGCCGTGGAGGAGGAACAGCGGCTATTTATAAAAATAACTTTAAATGCAAGCAGTGCGCTATATCATCCTCGTTCTCCAGCTTCGAAGCTACTTTATTTGAGGTGGGTCGCTCTGACCCGGTGCTTTGCGCTGTCATCTACCGACCCCCCAAATATCATAAGGACTTTGTGAATGACTTCTCTGATTTTCTGGCTGGGATTATGCCCAACTATGATCGTGTCCTTATGGTTGGGGACTTTAACATACATGTGTGCTGTCCTGATAAGCCATTGGTGAAAGCCTTATTGACTCTTTTAATTTTGTGCAGTGTGTGTCTGGTCCCACACACGAACATGGACATACACTAGACCTTGTTCTCTCTCATGGCTTGTCTGTGTTAAATTTGGAGATCTGTGATAGTGTGTTTCTGATCATATGCCCGTATTATTTGATGTTGGTTTCTCCTGTGCTGCAGTTAAACCTGGCGCTCCTGCTCGGCGCTGCTGCTGCCGGCCAGTTCTCTGCTGCTTTCGATCAGCTCTGTGCCCCCTCTGCTTCCACTTCTCTTGATACGGAGGAGATCAGTTCTTGGTTTCACTCCTCCTGCAGAACTATACTGGACTCTGTGGCTCCATTAAAAACTTTGCAGCCTAGAGCTAAACCCGAGCCCTGGTTCAGTGACGTAACTCGTACAGCTCGACGGGAGTGCCGCAAAGCTGAACGCAAGTGGAAGAAGGACAAGCTGCAGGTTTCATTTCAAATCCTAAAGGACTGCTGGCGTCATTACCAGAACACTGTTAAAGAGGCCAAAAGAGAATACCTGTCAAACATTATTGTGTCTAAGCGTCACGACCCACGTGTGCTATTTAAAATCATTGACTCTGTTCTTAATGCCCCACAGCCTGTCTGTCTGGAAGCATCGTTTGAAATGTGCAATGACTTCCTGCACTTTTTTATTAATAAGGTTGTTTCCATAAGGGCTCTCATTTTAGCTCCTGCCTCTGGCCCCTCTGTTTCTGTCCCATGCCTGGTGGTATTGGATAAGTTTGTGCCTGTGACATTGGCGTGTTTAGAGGATGTGGTTAGCCATATTAAGCCATCGGGTTCCCCTTGTGATGCTGTCCCTCCTCATCTTTTTAAAGAGGTTTCCCCCAGTATAGGGCAGTCGGTTCTTGCCATTATCAACAGCAGCTTGTGTTCTGGGGTTGTCCCCGTAAGTTTTAAACATGCAGTAGTGCAACCACTACTTAAGAAACCTGGCCTGGATCAAACTGTTCTGGCCAATTTTAGACCGATCTCCAAGTTGCCTTTTATTTCTAAAATTCTGGAGAAAGTTGTTTATGCTCAGCTAAAACTCTTCTTGGACGAGCATAATATTCGGGAGGTTTTCCAGTCTGGGTTTAAAACTATGCATAGCACAGAGTCAGCATTGCTAAGGGTTTTTAATGACATCCTCCTAGCTAATGATTCTGGTGATTATGTGGTTCTTGTCCTGCTGGACCTATCTGCCGCCTTTGATACAGTGGACCATGGTATCTTAGTATCTCGGTTACAACACCTAGTGGACATTTGTGGCAGTGCCCTGGAATGGTTCAGGTCTTATCTGGCAGACAGAACCATGTGTGTAAGCCTTGCTGGTTTTGAATCCTCCTCCGCTCCTCTGTCATATGGGGTTCCATAGGGCTCAATTTTAGGGCCCCTGCTTTTCTCACTGTACTTGCTTCCTCTGGGTTCCATTCTTAGAAAGCATGGCATCTCTTTTCATTGTTATGCTGATGATAGCCAACTATATATGCCGCTGAGGAAGGAAGATGCTTTTTCTGTAATATCACTTCTGTCATGTCTTGAGGACATTAAGTCCTGGATGGCCCTAAACTTTCTAGGATTTAATGAAAAGAAGACAGAGGTGATATTGTTTGGTCCCAATGGCTGCCGTGAATCTCCCCCTGTTGACTTGGGTCCCCTGGCACGGTATGTGAAGCCAATAGTTTTGAACCTGGGTTTTAAGATGGACAGTGATTTTAAATTAGATCATCAAATAGGCGCGGTGGTAAAGTCCAGCTTCTTTCATTTAAGGCAGCTGGCAAAGGTGAAGCCCATTCTTGAGCGGCAGCATTTTGAAACAGTAATCCATGCCTTTATTACATCTAGGCTGGATTACTGTAACGCACTCTATTTTGGAGTTGCTCGATCTTCACTGGCTCGTCTCCAGTTGGTTCAAAATGCTGCTGCTCGCCTTTTAACTGGAACTCGAAAGAGGGAGCACATAACGCCAATTCTGGCCTCCCTCCACTGGCTGCCTGTGCACTTTCGAGTTCATTTTAAGACTCTTTTATTTGTTTTTAAATCTTTAAATGGCCTCGCCCCGCCTTACCTCTCTGAGCTGCTTCATCCCTACGCTCCTGCCCGGTGCCTCAGGTCAGCTGATCAGCTGCTCCTGGAGGTACCAAGGTCTAAGCGGAAGCTCAGAGGGGATAGAGCCTTCTCTGTTGCTGCTCCGGCATTATGGAACACTCTGCCGTTGCACATCAGACAGGCCCCTTCACTGTCCATCTTCAAAACCAATCTTAAAACCCATTTCTATTCCTTGGCTTTTGACCCTGCATGAGACTTTGCTCCTGTTTTAGTGTTTTTAATGTTTTTTTTAAAATTGTTTTTACTCTCTCTTTTAATGTTTTTATTATCGTGTAATAATTTTTTGTCCATGATTAGTCATGTACAGCACTTTGTTGCAACAGTGGTTGTTTTTAAAGTGCTCTATAAATAAAGTTATTATTATTATTATTATTATTATTATTATTATTATTATTATTATTATTATTATTATTATTATTATTATTATTCTCCCTTTCATCTCACAAATGTTGCCCAGATTCTACCTCTCAAGGGACTATTTACAGTTACCAATTCACCTACCAACAGCCCAGATCTTTGAGGAAACCAGATCATCAGAAAGAAAGAAAGAAAGAAAGAAAGAAAGAAAGAAAGAAAGAAAGAAAGAAAGAAAGACAAACGAATACTGTGATATTCTGTTCTTCAGCATGTTATTAAAACCCCACACAGATTAATTGATGGGATTAGTATTTGGTGACATCCTTTGTGGTTTACATTATTTCATCAACCACTATCCTTTCAAATGTTTTCCATGCCCACAGTTAAAGAATACACCTTTAAGAAGAAACACTGCATTAACACCTCACCAAAAACTCAGTCAAAAAGCTGGTGTTTGATCATATTTTAAAATAGCTGAAGTGCAGAAAGAAATGGAAGCTTTAGCTTGGTGGGGCATACCTTCCACATTTACAGCTGATCCACATTGAGACTATACATATAATTTGTCTGCATTGTTAAGGTAACCTGGCTGGACAAAATCATCCTGGAATCAAGTGACATGAATCTAATCAGTGGCAGCTTCTTGCATGACCAAATCAGAACAAGGCCCCTGATTCTCAGTCTGAAGAAGGGTCTGAGCCGAAACGTCACCTAATCCTTTTCTCCAGAGATGCTGCCTGACCAGCTGAATTACTCCAGTTTTTTGTGTCTGCCCACAATCTAGCTCTGAGAAACTTCAAATGATTGTCAAGTGCTGGCCCAGTACCACTATTTGTAGGGCTTTCAAGGTTTTCTTGTGTTCTTGAAAATCCCTGACACGTGCTGTGCTCTGGCATTGGAGACCCCATGGAACACCTGCTCGGGAAAAATAAAACTGGTTTTGATGGACAGAATAGGTTAGGTTTAGGTTGCAGTCAGAAACAGGTGAATTGATCATGGGGAACAAGGACATGGCAGACCAATTGAATAACTACTTTGGTTCTGTCTTCACTAAGGAAGACTTAATTAATCTGCCGGAAATAGCAGGGGACTGGGGGTCAAATGACATGGAGGAACTGAGTGAAATCCAGGTTAGCCGGGAAGTGGTGTTAGGCAAATTGAATGGATTAAAGGCCGATAAATCCCCAGGGCCAGATAGGCTGCATCCCAGAGTACTTAAAGAAGTAGCCCCAGAAATAGTGGATGCATTAGTGATAATTTTTCAAAACTCTTTAGTTTCTGGAGTAGTTCCTGAGGATTGGAGGGTAGCTAATGTAACCCCACTTTTTAAAAAGGGAGGGAGGGAGAGAGAAAACGGGGAATTACAGACCAGTTAGTCTAACATCGGTAGTGGGGAAACTGCTAGAGTCAGTTATTAAAGATGGGATTGTAGCACATTTGGAAAGTGGTGAAATCATTGGACAAAGACAGCATGGATTTATGAAAGGTAAATCATGTCTGACGTGTCTTATAGAATTTTTCGAGGAGGAACTAGTAGAGTGGATAAAGGAGAACCAGTGGATGTGTTATATCTGGACTTTCAGAAGGCTTTCGACAAGGTCCCACATAAGAGATTAGTATACAAACTTAAAGCACATGGTATTGGGGGTTCAGTATTGATGTGGATAGAGAACTGGCTGGCAGACAGGAAGCAAAGAGTAGGAGTTAACGGGTCCTTTTCAGAATGGCAGGCAGTGACTAGTGGGGTACCGCAAGGCTCAGTGCTGGAACCCCAGCTATTTACAATATATATTAATGATTTGGACGAGGGAATTGAATATAACATCTCCAAGTTTGCGGATGACACGAAGCTGGGGGGCAGTGTTAGCTGTGAGGAGGATGCTAGGAGGCTGCAAGATGGCTTGGATAGGCTGGGTGAGTGGGCAAATGCATGGCAGATGCAGTATAATCTGGATAAATGTGAAGTTATCCACTTTGGTGGCAAAAACAGGAAAGTAGACTATTACCTGAATGGTGGCCGATTAGGAAAAGGGGAGATGCAACGAGACCTGGGTGTCATGGTACACCAGTCATTAAAAGTAGGCATGCAGGTGCAGCAGGCAGTGAAGAAAACGAATGGTATGTTAGCATTCATAGCAAAAGGATTTGAGTATAGGAGCAGGGAGGTTCTACTGCTGTTGTACAGGGTCTTGGTGAGACCACACCTGGAGTAATGCGTACAGTTTTGGTCTCCTAATCTGAGGAAGGACAATCTTGCCATAGAGAGAGTACAGAGAAGGTTCACCAGACTGATTCCTGGGATGTCAGGACTTTCATATGAAGAAAGACTGGATAGATTCGGCTTGTACTCGCTAGAATTTAGAAGATAGAGGGGGAATCTTATAGAAACTTACAACATTTTTAAGGGGTTGGACGGGCTAGATGCAGAAAGATTGTTCCCGATGTTGGGGAAATCCAGAACAAGGGGTCACAGTTTAAGGATAAAGGGGAGATCTTTTAGGACTGAGATGAGAAAAACATTTTTTAAACAGAGAGTGGTGAATCTCTGGAATTCTCTGCCACAGAAGGTAGTTGAGGCCAGTTCATTGGCTATATTTAAGAGGGAGTTAGATGTGGCCCTTGTGGCTAAAGGGATCAGGGGGTATGGAGAGAAAGCAGGTACAGGATACTTAGTTGGATGATCAGCCATGATCATATTGAATGGCGGTGCAGGCTCGAAGGGCCGAATGGCCTACTCCTGCACCTATTTTCTATGTTTCTATGTCTAGAAGGATATGGGCCAAATGCAGATGGGTGGCATTAGTGTTGATGGGGCATGTTGGTCGGCGTGGGCAAGTTGTGCCGAAGGGCCTGCTGCTACGCTGTATGACTTCATGACTCTCGATGACTCTATGACTGTGAGTCAGTAGCTAGGAATAGAATTTAAGAATATTGTTAAAAGGGCAAAGGAGGTGATTAAGAAAAGATTATTAGGCAACTAGTTGTTCAGACACTGAACGCCTTAACAGATGGATCCATTTTTAAAAACAACATTTGAAAAAGATGAAATTAAAATGGCACTTTCAAGGTTCAAGGTTTATATTCCTTAGGGTTAAATCATTAACGAAACGGAGGATAAAGGATTTTAAATGAAAAAAATGTCTTCAGCTCAGAGCCCTCAGAGAACAATCCCAAAACTGCTGAAAACACAGAAAACTGAAGAACAGACCTCTGAAGTGGATTCTGGAATGGCTACAAGGGCCAAGACTGAGATGGCTACTAAGGAGAAAAATGAAATGGAGGAGATAAAGAACTCGGTAAGAGAACTGAGAAAGGATATTGAGGATGGAAACTCAAAAATGATGGAAAATATGAATGTTAAATTGATGGAAAATATGTTGAACATTAATGCTGGTAATCAAAAAATTATTGACTGCATTGGCATTATACAAAAACGAATTGAGGATGTGCATGAATAGCTAATGGGGAGAATTAATAAAGGGGAAGAAAAATCTAAGAAGAAGTTTGAGGCTGTGCATGTAATTGTTTCTTCACAAGTAACTGCAATGAAAGACATGGAAACAGTTGTTGATCAAATGGCTGAAGATATGCAGGGAATGAAGTTAGAGCTAGACAGCCTCAAGAGTCAACTCGCTCAAGGCGCCAAAATTTATGAATACTGGGAGTAACTGAAGGAGCAGAGGGAAATAACGCCCGTGAGTTCACTGCCAACTTAATCAAAAAGGTAATCAATTTACCTGTGGAACCGGAAATTGAAGTGGCACATCGAATACCTAGATTTAAGCCAAGATCACAAGCAGATCCAGCCCACCCACGACAGATCATAGTCAAACTTCGGGACATTTCAGCACTGGAAGAGCTGATGAAAAAAATCAAATATGGAGTGAAGATGACCTTTGGAAACGACACTATCAAACTCCTCCGGGATTATCCCTATGAGATCGTGCAAAAGAGAAGAAAGTTCGCACAGACAAGACAGATTCTCCATGGAGTTAAAGATGTCAGATGTGGCGTTTTTTATCCGTCCAGGATGCGCATTACTTTCAAGGGAAAAGAGAAAACTTTCACTAATTCGGACGCATCTTATAAATATGCCCAAGAGATTGTGGCAGAAACAGAAGATTAATCAAGGCAGCAGGACGATATGGACAATTTCTTTCCTTTTATTACTTCACAGAGAACACCTGAAGATAAGGGAAGAAACACTATTCTCTAAAAGATTTAAATGGAAGAGCATTTCCACGTGCGCTGGTCTAGACACCTTATCTCCTTTGGACGCTTTGGAATTCAACTCAAGGACATTCTTTGTTCAAAATGAAGGAAAGACTGATAAGCAACGCAGAGACGAACAGCAGAGCCGAATGTGGAAAACATCACAAGGACAAATGGCGGTTTAAGATCTTAAAACAGCTTTACAAAATATAGAAAATTAACAATAATTAACAATACTAATATAGAAATATAAATGGAAACTAACCTGAACTATATAATGGGCAAAATGTAATAATGTGCTAAAAAGACTGACTAGCGCGTATATAGAGATAACAAATTTTTGAATTAAAGTAGATAATACTGAATGTTTAAGTGTTATGTAGTTTGTGTGGGGAAGGGAGGAGACTCAGGCACCTGGCATAATTCCAGGAGCCTGTTTCTGGTTAACCCTTACAGCTAACAGCTTACTATTATCAAAAGTATAACTAATTATAAATAATTAGTAGATGAAAGTGTTAGATAAATACATTTCACAGTAGCTGAACACAGATCTGATATGTCTGAATGAAATATATATATATATATATAGTGTAATTGGGTGAAATATAATTGATTTTGAAATGGTACCGCCCTCCTAGGTTTAGAGCAATAAAAGGAGCGGAGCTAATTGTACAACATCAACTTCGGAAGTCGAATAGATGTCGAATCCCACAGACGCGTGGGACACGCACTACAGTGTCGAATACTACAGACACTGTAATTTTACTTGTTCAATTTTTTTTTAAATCACAATATGTCACTACTATGTGTTTTTTTTTCAAGGAAAATCGCAAAAGGGATCTACCAAGGAAGTTGGTAATATAAACGCCCCCCAAATATCCAGAGTCCTGAGGTATGGATGCACCGTAATAAATAAGGGTATTAAAATCAGAGAAAATGCAAGATGATAAACAAAAGAAAATGGGAGGAATCACATTGTGTAGCTGGAATATAAGGGGTATTAATGAACCAATTAAAAGGGGCAAAATACTAGCTCAGTTGAAATCATATAACACGGACATTACTTTTCTACAAGAAACGCACCTTAAACATCAAGATCAGATGAGATTGAGGGCGAATTGGATAGGCCAAACATTTCACTCCTCATATACTTCGAAATCCAGAGGCACCGCAATCATTATTCGCAAAGGAATACCATTCAAATCAAAGAATATTATATCAGATAAGGAAGGGAGATATCTTATAGTTACAGGAGAGATCCATGCTATGCCAATCACCTTGGTAAACATATATGCGCCCAATTTTGATAATCCTCAATTTTTTAATAAAATCCTGAATACAATCGCAGAATTTAACTACCAAAATGTTATAATTGGAGGAGACTTCAACTGTGTTTTAGATCCGTACTTAGATAAATCGATGCAAAAACAAAGAGGTAATATGAAATCTAAAACTAGTGAACTCTTAAATACATATATAAAAAATACAAATATAGCAGAAGTCTGGAGGACCGCGAATCCTACTGGAAGGGAATACTCGTTTTATTCAATGGTACACAAAACATACTCATGTATAGACTACTTCCTAGTGGATACAAAACGAATCCCTTATACTATGAACCCTAAATATCACACCAATACGTTTCAGATCACTTTCGTTCTAAAATTAGAAGGAATGTCTATGAACAAATCGTTCTGGAGGTTTAACTCGCAAATTTTGAAAGACTCACAAGGGAGTATATATCTAAAAAAACAGATGGACCTATTTTTTGAGACAAATGATACACCAGATATATCGCCCACTTTATTATGGGAATCCTTCAAAGCATTATTAGAGGAGTCATTATCCCGTATCAAGCTTTTCAAAACAAAAAGAATAAGAATGAACAAAGACAATTAGAAGAACAAATCAGACAACTAGATAGAGATAATGCTAAAGATCCAACTATGGATAAACATAATAAAATTTTAATACTGAAATTTAAGCTAAATAAATTATTATCAGAGAAGGTTATAAGATTATTCCAAATTACAAAACAAGAACATTTCGAATTTGGGGATAAACCCCATAAACTTTTGGCACGCCAACTGAAAAAACGGGAAAAAGATCATGCAATTTTAAAGATTAAATCAGATAGAGAGGAATTATTAACACTACCTAATGATATCAATAAAAGATTTGCTCAATTTTACAAGAATTTATACACATCAAAAACGCTAATAGACAATAATAAAGTTTCAGAATTTTTGGACAATTGTAACCTTCCAAAACTAGAACTGAAGGAACAAGAGGAACTGGGAGCACAAATTACATCTAAGGAAATAGAAGACACAATAAACACACTTAAGAATAGAAAAACACCAGGACCAGACGGATTCAGTAATGAATTTTATAAATGTTTTTACGACATAGTTACACCACGTCTACAGAAAATTTATACATACGCTTAAAGAACAAATCTTACCTGAAACACTAGCAGAATCAACGATCACATTAATACTTAAAAAAGATAAAGATATAGAAGAACCAGGCTCATATAGAGCTATTGCTTTGTTAAATACGGATCAAAAAATATTAGCGAAAACACTAGCTAGATGACTAAGTCAATATGTTAGTAAATTAATAAATGAGGACCAAACGGGATTTATACCTAAGAGTCATTCATTTAATAACCTGAGACGTCTGCTTAACATAATGCACTCTCACAAACCTCAAGAACAAGAGTTATCTATCATTTCATTGGACGCAGAAAAAGCGTTTGATCAAGTAGAATGGGATTATATGATTAAAGTATTGCAAAAATTTCAAATGGGAGAGAACTTCATCGCATGGATAAAATTATTTTATAACAAACCCACGGCTAGAATATTAACTAATAATATACTATCTACAAAATTCCAATTAACAAAAATTAAAAAAAAATTAAAAAAATGTTTTTTAAAAAATCATTAACGAACTTCATTAAGGGTTAATAAAATTATGTTTTCATTAGGAAGAATGCATGGTTATAAGCAAAACTGATTTGGATAAATTATTCACCACAGAAATGTTCACACAGATTTTGGTTTATGTGAAGTGGAAGAAGTTGCTTCCTTGTATTGTGTCATTTTCAAACAAATGAACCCAATGCACTAGACTAGTGTAATGTGACTTTAAGGTTATAAATGAATCCTAAAGTGAAGATTAAACTTTGATATCATTAAAGTTGCATTAACTTCTAAGAAACCTTTTTTTAATCAGAGTTCCAATTTGTTTTTTTCTTGTAATGGCAAATAAGGTAATTGTTATATTCCGGACGGCAGAATGAATAACAACTTACACGCAGGTTGCCTGGATAACGAGAGAGAGCTTTATTACCCACCATTCCCTGCTTATATTGAACACCAACTAATTAACGTATACATGAATATATATGAATACATTACACTGCTCTCCTTTTTAAAGTATTAAATCTAAGTGCTCAGTTACAATTTTGTTGTTGTGATACTTGATTTAAACCAGTGTTTATGAAATTTTAAATGATAAAAATAATATATTTATTTTACATATCTACGCATTTTGTTTTACTTGTGCAGTGAGTTATTTAACTTACAACCCTAACCTGGCTACTGGTTTATGGATTCTGCCTGATCGTCTAACAGTAACAGGTGTAACAGGTTTAGGTGTTGACTCAACTGTAGGCTTGTTTGGCTCTGTTTTAGTACCCTGACTTTGACCAGAGGAATCTGTTTCTTTGTCTGTACTGACTGAACTTTGTGTTTCAATCACAGTGGTCTCTTCTAACTCACTTTCAGATAAAAACTCAGGGATTAGGACTTCATGCTCAGTTTTTGGTTCATTTTAGGCTGGAATCATTTGATCAACATGAACACTTTTGATCCTATCTCCAACTTCAACTAAGTATCTTTTTGCTCCACACACTTCCACTATTTTCCCAACATTCCATTTGTCTCCACTGGACTTGTTGGGAGGACTGAGAATACGAACCTGCTCATCTGGCTTGAAGTACCTCTCCTGTGGGAGTCTAAATGGCGTATTTGACAACTGTTTTTTCTCAACTCCCAAGGCCAAATTGGGTTGAACTAGACTTTGGCGTATTCTTAGCCTTCTCTTCATCAACAGTTCTGCAGGTGTTGTGTGTTGTGTGGTTCTGTACTTCTGCAAGAAACTAACCAAACAATGTTTCATGCTGAGCTTTGAACTACCCTGCAAAACCAAGGATTCCCAGATGTTCTACCATGCCCTCTGTGAATATCAGTAGATTATCCTGATTGCACACACAGGAATGCCTTGTAACATTTTGTCCATGACAGACTGGAACATTTTCGGGAAGGATTTCACACCATAGGGCAGCTTTGTATTTGAATACAAGCCCTTATGTGTGTTGATAGTTAAGTACTGAGTTGGGCATTGAGTTGGGCATAGGCGTGAGACAAATCCAGTTTAGTGAAGACTCTTGCTCCGCTAAGTTCTGCATACAGATCTTGCGAGGTTGGTAACAGATATTGTTCGTCATCAACGTCTTGGTTGAATGTGACTTTGTAGTCACCACATAGTCGAACAGAATAAGGCCATTCAGCCCACATGTCTACTCAGACATTCCATCATAGCTAATTTAGTTTTCCCTCTCAACCCCATTCTCCTGCCTTTGCCCCATAACCACTGACAGCCCTAATAATCAAGAATCTGTCAATCTCCAGCTTAAAAATATACATTGACATGGCCTCCGCAGCTGTCTGTGGCAATAAACTCCACAGGTTCACCACCTTCTAAAGAAATTCCTTCTCATCGTTTTTCTAAAGGTACGTCCTTTTATTCTGAGGCTGTGGCTCTGGTCCTAGATGCTTCTACTAGTGAAACATCCACTCCACATTCACTCTATACAGGCCTTTGACTGTTCGTTAAATTTCAATGAGGGTCCCCTCATCCTAAATTCCAGCGAGTACAGACTTCAAACGCTTATCATATGTTAATCCAATCATTCCTGGGATAATTCTCATAAATCTCCTCTGGCCCCTCTCCAATGCCAGCAGATCTTTCCTCAGATATGGGGCCCAAAACTGCTCACAATACTCCAAATGCGGTCTGATCAGCACCTTATAAAGCCTCAGCATTACAACCCTGTTTTGTATTGTAGCCCTTTCGAAATAAATGCTAGTATTGCATTCACCTTCCTTTGCAGCGATTTAACTTGCAAATTAACTTTCTGGGAATCCTGCACCAACTCCCAAGTAGCTTTGCACCTCCGATTTCTGAATTCTCCCCCCATTTACAAAACCGCCTATGCCTACTACCAAAACACGTGACTCCACACTTTGCTGCACTATATTCCATCTGCCACTTCTCAGCCCATTCTCCCAAGCTGCCCAAGTCCTTCTGCAGAGTCCCTGCTTTCTCTACACTACTTGTCCCTCTATCATTTCGTCTCAGAAACATTTGTTTTAAGAATTTTTACTTGGGTTCTTGAAGGTCATAAAATGAATCCTTCCGTTCTAATAAGCCCTTTTCGGCCAAACAACATACACAATTATAGGAGTGATGTCTAAATGGAGGCAAGCATGTTATTAATCAATTTTACCAGTTACATTAAAAAGCTAGAGGATAAGGATTCAACCCATTCTGCTGGGTTTTCATTTTTTTAATGACAATGTTTCAAAATTAATAGCTTTTGTTCAGGTGCACTTCGATTGGTTTAGATGATCTTTACGGTGTAGAATGTGCTTGTAGAGAGGCCTCTGGGCACGAAACAGTGACATAATTTTCTGTGCATCATGTACTTCAATTAGGCTGTGGGCCGAGGACCTTTTTCGTTCAAGTTCGTGACCCAACTCATGGAACTACCTGAATTTTTAACATATTGTGTAAAAATATTATATAAATCATACCTGAAACTCGTCAAGAACAAAACCTGCACATTTTTTAAAAATATGACAAAAAAAATCAATTTGTAATAATTGTCCAATTCCTGGTGGCGGCGCGACTCGTTGCAGCGGCTCCTACAGCCTGTCTGTCTTTTTTTATTTTTTGTCTAGTTAAATGTAGTGTTTGGTGTTTTTTAAATACTGGTTTTTAAATGTGTATATGTGGGGGGCGGGGGGGGGGGGGGGGGAGGGGGAAACCGTTTAAAGTCTCTTCCCTGTCCGGGAGACCCGACCTTTTCTCTGTCGGGTCTCCGTTGTCGTTGGGGCCTAGCACCGTGGAGCGGCCTCCAACCTGAACGACCCGGGGGCTCGGGAGACTGCGGATCTGCAGACTACTCACCATCGTGGGGCTGGCCGGCCTCGGAACGTGGGGAGCGGTGGTGACTCGCTGCTGCGACTCGACTCCTGGGGCTCGGAGGCTCCAGCAACGCAGCCGCAGGTCCGGTGGACTGGGACATCGGGAGCTCGCGGGTCCGGGGGGAGAGAGAGACCGCTTCCCGGAGCTCCCGCAGCGCGACTTCCCCAGCCCGTGTCGCGGGGTTTGGAACGACCCGGAGCGGGGTCATACATCACCCGGCACGGCTTCATGGCCGTGGGACATTACAGCGCCCGCCGGGGGCTCCAACTTTGTGACTTTTAGACCGGGAGCGGGGCCGTAAATCGCCCGGCACGGCCTAGAATGGCCGTGGGACTTATCATCGCCCGCCTGGGGCTTGGACATCGGGAGAGCAGGGGAGAGAAAAGACTTTTGCCTTCCATCACAGTGGGTTCACTGTGATGGATGTTTGTGTGAACTTAATTGTGTGTATGTCTGTAGGACATTGTTTTTGTTTGTATGGCTGTGGAAACAGAATTTCGTTTGAGTCTCACTGGGGCTCAAATGACAATAAATGTGTATTGTGTATTGTATCAATGCACGTTTGACATTGAGGTCGGGCACAAATTGACCAATCCCGCGCTTTGCTTTATGGATGCTAGGCACCTGGGATCATGGCTGCCTCCTCATTATATCAATAGCAATAGCAAGGTTTCCAAGGAATAAAGGTAATGCTAACCTTGCTGATAATTTTGTTTTTCAATTGATTTATTTTTATAAAGTTATGATGTAAAATGTTAAATAGAAATGATAAATAACAAATGTAGAGTTAGGGTTAGGGTTAGCGTTAGGGTCAGAGTCAGGGTTAGGGCCAATCGGTCAGTTGGTCGGTCAGTCGGTCTGTCAGTCGGTCGGTCAGGCTGGTCGGTAGGCCAAAGAAATGCTGTGGCAGATCGTTTGGGCTGTCGGTCGGCCGAAGGATGCTGTGGAGGATCTGTCGGGCCATCGGTGGGTGGTGAGAGTGGCCGGGCCGCCCGGTGGGTGGTGAGAATGGTCGGTCCGCCGGTGTGTGCTGAGAGTGATCGGACGGCCGGTGTTGCAGTTAATTAATGTGCAACTTTTGGCACTGACGAGTTATGACTTCCGTCTCAATTATATTTTATCTAAATCTGTGCAAAATTTAATGTAGTTCCGAGACATGGGTCACAAAAGTTGATTTCTAGACACATTTTTGATGCTCGGCCCACAGCCTAAATGTCATAATTCAGTAGCACAGGTATTATACATCAGAAATGACATGGGCTTCAAAAGCAAGAGCAGGCCTTCACAGGGCCTTGCTTAGTCATACTGAAACAATAACTTGAATCACCACCGATGTTCTCAATTCTTATGTCAGTTACCTCCTTTCTTTCATAATGAGGATGTCTGGCCCAGATTCAATCATCAGTGTCCATAAAGCACATCACCCATGGCAGATTGTATTATCAGTAATGAAAGTTGCATGGATCCTGATCCCATCATCTACCCAGCCACTACAGCCACCAGAGAAGGCCAAGACCAATCAACCCAAGCGGACTCACTACTTTAATAGAATCGCTGCTTCAGGAGTTGTACGCTTTGTGTTACCTGTGTAACTTGCAGCTGATGTGTAAATAATTATATATAAAGCCACATTGCTTGCATGCATATGTTTCTGCAAATAACATACCAACATAACATGGAGTCTACCAACATTCCCCCCACCACCACCACCACCTATAGTCCTACACAAAACTGGTTTGGATCCCATACAGGTATTTTGAATCAGACAGCATCAAATATGTGATCAGGTTCAATCAATTTCTAATTTAACAAATGATCTAAATGTTGACCCTGAGGAAGGCTGCCATTTGTACAACTACGGCAACCTACAGCTAATGTATTAATTATATGCCACACGCCGTTAAGAATGGCTAAAGTTTTGGCAGAGCTGATATTTCCCAAAATTATATATGTTTCATAGGTCAATAACCCCAGACTGATTAATGAAGAGATATTCCATGCAGCAGGTTTTGTTCATTAAACTCCTTAATTTTCACTAAACTTCATATACAAAACAAAAGGAGAACATTTGGAATCATTGTCAAATCTAGAAGTTGGAAAAGCACAGTCACAGATGAAAACTTACTTTCATCTTTTGCTCTTCCACGCTAATACACCCATTGCCACTTAATTTGCATTCCAGTCTCCTGATCTCCTCTAATCGACCACATCCACCTCTGCAATGTAGAGTCCCAGGTGCTAATGTACCACAACCTGACCAATGATTCTGCCAATCCTAATCCAGTTATTCATGCTGCTCCCATCCCTCACCACCGCTAATACCCTTCCCATCTATGTGTCTGTCAATCCTGCCCCCCACAACCACATTACAAAGGGTAACTCCCAATTGCCCCCCTGCTTCCAAAATATCAGGCTCCAAATTCAGCTGGCAACAGTCCAGGCTCAATTCAGCTTGTGACCAATATCTCTCTGAACCTGACCTCAGGGAAAAGCATCTGATTTAAGGTTTAAGGTTGCAAAATGTACAATTTGCAGTCCCTTGTGCCCAATGACATCAAATCCTCATTGTAGGATCAACAACAAAATTGCTGTGCACACCTTCAGCATCTTTGGGGGCATTTGAATCTCAATGCACTAGAACACCAGAAAATAGTAGATCCTTCAAGCCTGCCCCACATTAAATATGATCATAATTGGTCTATGTGGGCTTCAACTCTACTTTTGCCTTCTATGCCTTGATCTATCATATATTTGTCTGAAGAAGGGTCTCGACCCAAACATCACCCATTCCTTCTCTCCAGAGCTGCTGCCTTTCCCACTGAGTTACTCCAGCATTTGGTGTCTACCTTCGAATTAAACCAGCATCTGCAGTTCTTTCCTACACATATATTTACCCACCTCTGATGATTCACCATCTTCCACCACTAGTTTAGATAAACTATGGACTAATGGAAATAAATAGTAGGGGGTGGAAACACAAATAAAATACAGCAATATGGTATTTTTCTATTTTTATGTAGGCAATTGAATGAATAATGTTATAGATTTGATCATTCTCTCCCACCTCAGCATAGACAAAATATTATTTATTAAATTGGCAACCAAAGTAAAATATTGCACATTTATGAACAGGGAAAACCTGTTGACTGCTTCCTCCATAAAACTGGCAAATTGTTTGATATACTATTATTAAACTGTCAGGGAACTATTCAATTAAATGTCAGTGAACTGAAGAAGTTGACATTTCTAAGCCTAAATTAATAACCACACATTATGAAATAATGACAGAAATTATATATTTGGCGGCGGCTCGGGCACACCGCGACGCCCTGTGTCTCCCTAGAATGGGAAAAATAGCGACGATCCCCTTACCTGTTTCAAGGCTGCTCACTCGGAGCAGTCTTGTATCCATCTCGTACAGCCGACAGGAACTTCTGGACTTCGGTTCCTGCGGCTGCAACAACTTTCTGGGCGATCTCCGTCTTCCGTCTGAGCTCATCAGAGCAACAGAGCACCCGACTGGAGACCGCCAGGTGAGTCGCGGGATTGGAGACCGCCATCCGACCCGCGGAACCCAACCGACCCGCGGTCCTCACCCGACCCTCGGCTCTCACCCGACCCGCGGCCCTCACCCGACCCGCGGCCCTCACCCGACCCTCGGAGCCCAACCGACCCTCGGCCCTCACCCGACCCTCGGAGCCCAACCGACCCGCGGAGCTGGAGAACGCCAGGTGAGCCCCGGGGCTGGAGAACGCCACCCGACCCGTGGAGCTCACCTGACCCTCGCAGCTGGAGAACACCACCCGACCCGTGGAGCTGGAGAACACCGCGGAGCTGGAGACCGCCACCCGACCCGCTGGGCTGGAGAACGCCAGGTAAGCCCCGGGGCTGGAGACCATCAGCAGAGCCGCGGGGCTGAAGACCGCCTGCGGAGCCACGGAGACGCAGACGCGGAGCAACGGAGCGGCAGAACACCAGCGCGCACCAAGCCGGCTCGGCCGACCAGAAGCACCAACAGACGGCGACACGTAGGAAAACACCGCCGGGGACGCAGAGGTGGGTTAAAGGCCAGGTTAGAGCTAGCCCCACACAGGGTAGCGATTCCTAGCCTTTTCCTCGCCAACGTGCGCTCACTGGCAAACAAAATGGACGAACTCTGGCTAAGGATCACCTCCCACAACTGGATCAAAGACTGCAACATCCTGATCTTCACGGAAACTTGGCTCAACACCGACGTTCCTGATAGCGCCATCCAGCTATCGGGGCGTCATTTACTCCGAGCGGACAGGACATCAGACTCCGGTAAGACCAGAGGTGGGGGTCTGTGCATTTATGTAAATAAAGCATGGTGCTCGGACTCCACCATCATCGAGAGTCACTGCTCAGCTAACCTTGAGTTCATCTTGGTTAGATGCAGACCGTTCTATCTGCCCAGAGAGTTCACCTCCACTGTTGTGACTGCAGCCTATATCCCTCCTGATGCTAATGCCAAGCTTGCAATGAAAGAGCTGCATACTGCCATTAGCAATCAACAGACGCACAACCCCGAGGCAGCCTTCATTGTTGCGGGTGACTTCAATCACTCTAACCTGAAGACTGTACTCCCCAAATTCCACCAACATGTCTCCTTCCCCACTAGAGTAGACAAGACACTGGACAAAGTCTACACCAACATGGCTGAAGCTTACAAAGCCATCCCCCTCCCCCACCTTGGTCAGTCTGATCACGTCTCATTGTTCCTGCTCCCTAAGTACTCCCCACTCATCAGACGGGTTAAACCAACTGTGAGGACAGTTAAAGTCTGGTCAGAGGAAGCGGACTTCACACTTCAGCAGTGTTTTGGAAACACTGACTGGAAGGCGTTTGCAGCCCAGGCCACCCTTGACTCCCACACGGACATTGATTCCTACACATCCTCTGTTCTGGACTTTATAAACTCCACCATCAATAGTGTCACCTCCCTCAAACAGGTGACCATATTCCCGAATCAGAAGCCATGGATGAACAGCGAGGTCAGGCTACTGCTGAAAGCACGGGACACCGCTTTCAGGTCAGGCGATGCTCGAGCCTACAGCTCATCCAGGGCTAACCTGAAGAGGGGCATCAAGAAGGCCAAGCACTGCCATAAGCTCAGGATTGAGGAGCACTTCAACAACAACTCCGACCCCCGACGCATGTGGCAAGGCATCCAGGCCATCACGGACTATAGACCCTCCAACACCACCCCCACATTCAGCTCCTTCCTTGAGGAGCTTAATCACTTCTATGGCCGCTTCGACAGGGACAATCTAGAGACAACCATCAAGGCTGTGCTACCTGCCGATCACCAACCCCTCACACTCACCCCCTACGACGTATACGTGGCACTGAGTAGGACTAATGCACGTAAGGCTGCTGGCCCTGACGGCATCCCCGGGCGCGTCCTCAGGGCCAGTGCTGCGCAGCTGACAGACGTCTGGACTGACATCTTCAACCTGTCACTTGCCCAAGCAGTTGTCCCCACGTGCCTTAAAACCACCTCCATCATCATCACCAAGTGCTTCGAGAGGCTGGTCCTGGCACACCTCAAAAGCTGCCTACCCCCCACACTGGATCCCTATCAGTTTGCCTACCGCAAGAACAGGAGTACGGAGGTGCCATCTCAACGGCACTTCACTCCACCCTCTCCCACCTCGACAACAGAGACACTTACGTAAGAATGCTGTTCATCGATTACAGCTCAGCATTCAACACCATTATACCATCAAAACTGATCACCAAACTCGGTAACCTGGGCATCGACCCCTCCCTCTGCAACTGGATACTGGACTTTCTAACAAACAGACCCCAGTCTGTTAGGTTAGACAAGCACACCTCTTCAACCCTCACCCTGAACACTGGCGTTCCACAGGGCTGTGTGCTGAGCCCCCTCCTCTACTCCCTCTTCACCTATGACTGCACACCTGTACATGGTACTAACACCATCATCAAGTATGCAGATGATACAACGGTGATTGGCCTCATCAGCAACAATGATGAGTCGGCCTACAGGGATGAGGTCCAGCACTTAGCAGCATGGTGCGCTGACAACAACCTGGCCCTTAACTCCAAGAAGACCAAGGAGCTCATTGTAGACTTCAGGAAGTCCAGGGGCGGCACGCACACCCCCATCCACATTAACGGGACGGAGGTGGAACGTGTTTCAAGCTTCAGGTTTTTGGGAGTCAACATCTCCGATGACCTCTCTTGGACCCACAATACCTCAACTCTGATCAAGAAGGCTCACCAGCGTCTCTTCTTCCTGAGGAGACTGAAGAAGGTCCATCTGTCTCCTCAGATCCTGGTGAACTTCTACCGCTGCACCATCGAGAGCATCCTTACCAACTGCATCACAGTATGGTATGGCAACTGGTACACACAATTGCTGGGGAAACTCAGCGGGTGCAGCAGCATCTATGGAGCGAAGGAAATAGGCGATGTTTCGGGCCGAAACCCTTCAGCAGAAACCCTTCGGCCCGAAACGTCGCCTATTTCCTTCGCTCCATAGATGCTGCTGCACCCGCTGAGTTTCCCCAGCAATTGTGTGTACCTTCGATATTCCAGCATCTGCAGTTCCCTTTTGAACACATGGTATGGCAACTGCTCTGTCTCCGACCGGAAGGCATTGCAGAGGGTGGTGAAAATTGCCCAACGCATCACCGGTTCCTCGCTCCCCTCCATTGAGTCTATCCAAAGCAAGCGTTGTCTGCGGAGGGCGCTCAGCATCGCCAAGCACTGCTCTCACCCCAACCATGGACTGTTTACCCTCCTACCATCCGGGAGGCGCTACAGGTCTCTCCGTTGCCGAACCAGCAGGTCCAGGAACAGCTTCTTCCCGGCGGCTGTCACTCTACTCAACAACGTACCTCGGTGACTGCCAATCACCCCCCCGGACACTTATTATTATTTATTCAAATCATTTGCTATGTCGCTCTTCCAGGGAGATGCTAAATGCATTTCGTTGTCTCTGTACTGTACACTGACAATGACAATTAAAATTGAATCTGAATCTGAATCTGAATCTTAAGAAAGGAACTTGAAAAAGTTCAAAAATTGTCATCGATATTCAATAAGATTAACTCTCATTCTTCTAAATCCAATGAATATAGACCTAACCTGTTAAATCATTTCTCACAGGATGTGTTCTCCACATCTAGGATATTTTCAGTGAACTTCCCTGAACCATCTCCAATATATCTTCCCTTAAATATTAAGATCAACACTGTGTGTCGTAATATGTCATAAAAATAAGCTGTTAATCACTTTTTTATGGCCAGTGAACTTGAATATTAACAACTATTAATTATCCATACCCACCAAACATCCCGATATTAAGCTGGCTTGAGTTTGGTGAACAACTGTCTGAAGTCTGAACGGATCAGTCTGAAGAAGGGTTTCGGCCTGAAACGTTGTCTATTTCCTTCGCTCCATAAATGCTGCTGCACCCGCTGAGTTTCTCCAGCATTTTTGTGTACCTTTGGTGAACAACTGCTGCGTTGTCCCCAGTTTATCCTCTGGAGTCATAGAACCATATGTTTATTGGTCTTATGATCCTGGCCGTGAAATAAGCTAAGTCTCCTGTTGCCACTTGTCTGGGGCACTCCGTTTTTCATACATATGTGTGTACGAGAAGGCCTACCGGGAGGAGGTGGCTGGTCTAGCACTCTGGTGCCAGGATAACAGCCTCCTCTTGAACATCAAAAAAATGAAGGAGCTGATCATGGACTTTAGGAGGGCACATCATCCGAGGACGTACACTCCATTGAGGATAAATGGGGATCCTGTGGATAGGGTGAACTGTTTTAAATATCTGGGAGTCCACATCTCCGAGGATATGACATGGGCATCACACGCCTCAGCACTCGTGAGTAAGGCAAGGCAGCGCCTTTACCACCTCAGGCAATTGAGGAAATTCAGAGTGTCTCCGAGGATCCTCCAGTGCTTCTACGCAGCGGCGGTGGAAAGCATCTTGTCCGGGAACATTACCATCTGGTTTGGGAATTGCTCTGCCAAGGACAAGAAGGCTCTGCAGAGAGTAGTGCGTTCGGCCGAACGCACTATGGGAACTTCGCTTGCCCCCCTGCAGGAACTATACATCAGGAGGTGCAACGCCAGAGACAACAATATCATGAGAGACCCCTTCCACCCCTGCAACGGACTGTTCCAGCTTCTACGGTCAGGCAAACGCCTCCGTTGCCATGCGGTGAGAACGGAGAAGTTGAGAAGGAGTTTCTTCCCAGAGGCCATTCGGACTGTAAACGCCTATCTCACCAGGGACTAACTCTACTGAACGTTTTTCCTTCCATTATTTATTATGTAAAAGAATATGTGTGTTATGATTGTGTTTATAGTTTGTTTGGTTGTTTGGTTGTTTGTCTTTTGCACAAAAGTCCGCGAGCATTGCCACTTTCATTTCACTGCACATCCCGTATGTGTATGTGACAAATAAACTTGACTTGACGACTTGACGTACAGAAGGTTGTCTTCCTCCTTCATCATTTATGAGTTGTTGATGATTTGTTTCCACTACAATTCTGTTGAGATCTAGAGTGACTGAAAAGTACTATGCATGAAGGTGGGATGGGACAGGTGAGCGGGTCATCGCGTCATGGAATCATACCGCATGGATACATGCCCTTTGGCCCAACGCCCATGCTGACCAAGATGCTCCATCTACAATAGTCCCACCTGCCCATGCTTGGCCTCAAACCCTTTAAGTCTTTCCTATCCATGTACCTGTCCAAAAGTATTTTAAATGTTGCTATAGTACCTGCCTCAACTACCTCACTTGGCAGGTCATTCCATATACCCACCACTCTCGTGTGAAACAATTGCCGCTCAGGGTTCCTAACAAATATTTTCCCTCTCACCTTAAACCTATGTCCTATGGTTCTTGATTCTCTTACTCTACATAAAAGATTGTGGATTCACAAGCACCCCCTCATGATTTATACTCCTATTTAGGATCACCCCTCATTCTCCTGCGATCCAATGAATAAATTCCTAGCCAGACTAACCTTTCCCTATAGTGCAGGCCCTCACGTGCTGGCTATATCCGAGGAAATCTTCTCTGCACTGTTTCCAGCTTATGGAAAATAGAAAGGAGACCAAACCTGAATACAATACTCCAGATGTGGCCTCACCAATGTCTTGTACGACTGGAACATAACATCCCACCTTCTATATTCCATACCCTGACTGATGGAAGCCAACGTATACTGAAAGCTTCCTTGACCACCCTGTGATGCCACTTTCAAAGTCCTGTGTACCTGCAGTCCTAGATCCCTCTGTTCCACAACAATCCCCAGGGCCTTGCCCAATACTGTTCATTATTTGTCCTGGTCCTCCAGGAACTTCTACTGATGATTCCTGAGGTTATCAGTGCCTTCATTTTATCTTTTGAGTGAAAACATGCCAGAGGTTCTGAGGAGTTGGAGAGGTTAGCACATTTTGTCTGTCCTGGAGATCGTTTACCTTGTATGGCCTGCCTTTCAGAGTTGCTGAAACACGATTTGGGCTGTTTTACAGAGAATGTTGGCCATTATTAAAAAAAAGACATATTTATATTGGTATGTCTACCTTGCCAATGAATGAGCAGAGACAGCACTGTAGATCCATTCTAATACTTCTTCAATGCATTCTATTTTCTTTCATTGCCATAAAGTCATACAGCAGGGAACCAGGACCTTTGGTCCAACTTGCCTACACTGACCTGACATCAGAATTTCCCCTGAATAAGGGGATTAATAAAGTCTATCAATCAATCAATCAATGTCCCATCTACACTTGTCACACCTACCTGCATTTGGCTCACATCCCTCTAAACCTATTCTATCCATGTTTAAGAAGGAACTGCAGATGCTGGAAAATCGAAGGTAGACAAAAATGCTGGAGAAACTCAGCGGGTGAGGCAGCATCTATGGAGCGAAGAAAATAGGCAACGTTTCGGGTCTGAAGAAGGGTTTCGACCCGAAACATTGCCTATTTCCTTCGCTCCATAGATATTGCCTCACCCGCTGAGTTTCTCCAGTATTTTTGTCTATTCTATCTATGTACCTGTTTAAATGTTTCTTAAATTTGCGATTGTACCTGCCTCAACTACTTCCTCCGGAAATTCGTTCCATACACCCACAAACTTTGTGTAAAAAAAGTTACCCCTCAGGTTCCTATTAAATCTTTCCCCACTCACCTTAAACCTATGTTCCCCTACTCGATTCCCCTACTCTGGGGAAGAGATTCTATGTGACCTATTCCTCTCATGATTTTGTGCATCTCTATAAGATCACCTCTCATCCTCCTGTGCTCCAAGAAATAGAGTCCCAGCCTGCTCAACCTCTCCCTATACCTCAGGCCCTCGAGTCCTAGGCAACATCCTCACAAATCTTCTTAGCACCCTTTCCATCTTGATAACATCTTTCCTATAACATGGTGCCCAAAACTGAACACAATAAATGTGGCCTCACCAGCATCTTATATAACTGCAACATGACCTCTCAACATCCATACTCAATACTCTGACTGATGGCTAATGTGCTGAAAAAGCACATTTCAGCTGATGGTGGATTGGAATTTGTACTGAAAGTTTTCTTCCATTATAGTTGCCTTGGCCACTTGATAAACATGGTTTTCATCATTTGTCAGTCTATCTTTACACCTGTTTTGTATCAATTTAATAAAGGATTTCATTCTACATTTGATTTGCAAAAATAGATTTTTCTTCCAACCCTGCACTTGCAAAC
Organism: Amblyraja radiata; assembly: GCF_010909765.2. Classification (NCBI taxonomy): domain Eukaryota; kingdom Metazoa; phylum Chordata; class Chondrichthyes; order Rajiformes; family Rajidae; genus Amblyraja; species Amblyraja radiata. The sequence goes on from NC_045956.1 coordinate 123,687,152, forward strand.
TCATAAATGTTATCAATAATTCATCAATTTTGAAATTATAATTAAAATATGTAACAGATATTGGTAAAATAATAACAATTTGACAAGTATATGGGTACTTCCTGTGAGATTTTACTTCATATGAATCAATTTCTGTAGAGTGCATGTCTGGTGATTCGCCAGCGTCTTTTATACTGATTTCCACAATTCCTCCATTTAGAAACACGAGGGGGCCACCCAGCCCTGCTCCACCATTTATCAAGAGCACAGCTGAACCATCTCAGCTCCATTTTCTGGCATATTCCCAGATTCCTTTTGTATCTAAAAATCTGTTAATCTCTGCAGTGAATAAACTGAACAACCAAGCCATCAAGGCCATCAGGTGGAGAAGCTAGAAGATTCATCATCCACAGAGTGAAGAAGTGTCTCCTCACCTCAGTCTTATTCTAAGTATTACCAGGATCATCCTGGGATCCCTGCCTCAAGACTCCGCATCCAGAAGAATTATCCTCCTTATATCCAGCCCATAACCCTAAAAACGTTTTGAATATTTCAATGAGATCGCCTCCCTTTTTTCCAAACTCTAGAGAATATAGATCTGGTCCATTCAATCATTCCGCATATAACAAACCCCCAATCCCTTGAACTAGTCTAGGAAATCTTTACTGCACTTGCACTTTGGCAAGTATATCCTATCTCAGGTAAGGTGATCAAACCAACATACATTACTGCACATGCACTCTCGCTAAAGCATGAAACAATTGAAACAAGTCTTTCTCATTCCTGCAGTCAAACCCTCTCGTAATCAAGTATAACTTACAAGTTACCCTAATTGAGATGGGAGGAGAGAGAGGGGAGGAGAGAGAGGGGGGCTGAGAGGGGGGGGGGGGAACGGAAGGGGGTGGAAAGGGAGGGGAGGAGGTGGGGGGAAGGGAGGGGAGGAGGTGGGGGGAAGGGGGTAGGGGAGGAGTGGAGGGGAGTGTGTGAAGGGGAGGGGGGGTTTAGGGGAGGGGAAGGGGGTGTAGGGGAGGGAGGGTGGGGAGTAGGGCGAGGCGGGGTGTGTGTGTGAGAGGAAAGGGGGAGGGGGTGAGGGGGGGGAGAAGGGGTAGAGACGAGAGCGGAGAGGGAGAAAGAGGAGAGGAGGGGGGAGGGAAAGAGAAGGAGGGAAGGGGGAAAGAGAGAGAGGGGAGAGAGGGGAGGAAGGGTGAGGAGAGGGAGAAGAGGAGAGAGAGCGAGGGAGGGGAAGGAGAGAGAGAGAGAGAGGGAAGAGAGAGGGAGAGGGAAGAGAGAGGTGAAGAGAGAGAGAAGGGGGGGACCTGAGAGAGAGAGAGAGGAGAGGAGGAGAGACTGGGGAGAGAGATGAGAGAGAGAGAGAGAGAGGAGGAGAGACGAGGAGAGAGATCTCGAGCCGAGACAGGAGGATCACGAGACTCGGCGAGAGAGGAGAGCGGAGATCGAGGACCTCTGGGCGAGAACGGGGACTGCTGGGAGAAGGAGAGGGAGTTGAGACGGAGCGGAGGGAGGACCTGACGATGAGAGGGGGCGAGGAGACAGGAGTCTGAGAGGAGGAGACCAGAGTGAGAGGGAGGAGGGGAGGGAGGAGGGGGGAGGGAGAGGGAGAGGGGAGGGAGAGAGGGAGAGGGGGAGGGGGAGAGGGGGGGGGGGGGGGGGGGGGGAGAGGGGGGGAGGGAGAGAGAGGGGGAGAGAGAGAGAGAGAGAGAGAGAGAGAGAGAGAGAGGGGGAGAGAGAGAGAGAGGGGAGAGAGAAAGAGAGAGAGGAGGGGGAGAGAGAGAGAGAGAGAGAGAGAGGAGGGGGAGAGAGAGAGAGGGGCGTGGGTGGCAGCTCGTGGGGGCCCAATCTGAGAACCGTGAAAAGCAACGGGGGGACCAGCCGATCGTGGCTTCCGCTAAGCGCACCCACCAGCGTGACAGAGCCGGGCCGGGGGGGGGGAGGGGGTCAGATGATCGGGCCTCCCCGGAGAGGAGGTCGTCCCCTGTGACGGATATAGAGGTGAGGGGAGAGAGTGAGGGAGTAGAGGGAAGGAGGTGAGAAGAGGAGGGGGGGGGGGGGGGGGTGGAGGGGAGCTGGGCAAGTGAGTGGGCTGCGAAATGCGGAGAGAGACAGAAGCGGCCTCTCACTCTCTGGAAACCCACAGCTGGAATGAGCGGGTGGGCTGGGCTTCACGAACTTCAAAAAAGGGCAGGCCTCTGGGTAGTGTTGTAGAGCAGAAGGATCTAGGTGCATGGTTCCTTGAAGGTCGAGTCGCAAGTAGATAAGGTGGTCAAAAAGGCTGCAGTGTAGGGGGTGGGGGGGAGATGAGGGTGAAGAGGGGTGGGGGAGGGGGAGAGAGGGGTGAGGAGAGAGGGAGATGGAGAGGGGGGAGAGAGGGGGGAAGGGGAGGAGGTGAGAGGGTTCGGGGAGGGGGTGAGAGGGTTCGGGGAGGGGTGAGAGAGGGGTGGGGGGAGAGAGGGGTGGGGGAAGGGGAGAGAGGGAGGAGGGGGGCGGAGGGAGGAGGGGGGAGAGGGGGACGGGGAAAGAGTGGGAAGAGTGTGGAGGGAGGGGGAGAATGGTAGGGGGGAGGGGGAAGAGTGGGGAGGGAGGGGTAGGGGGGAGAGAGGGGGAAGAGTGGTGAGGGAGGGGGGAGGATAAGAGTGGGGAAGGGAGAGGGTTGTGGAGGGGGAGGGGTGGGGGAAGGGGGGAGGTTCGATTTTATCATTTAAAAATAAATTGGATAGGTATATGGACGGGAAAGGAATGGATGGTTATGGTCTGTGCAGGTAGATGGGACTAGGTGAGAATAAGTGTTCGGCACGGACTAGAAGGCCGAGATGGCCTGTTTCCATGCTGTAATTGTTATATGTGTTATACGGTTATATCTCAGCGTACACAAGGTGGTGACTATAAATCGTGGACGCATTGGTGATAATTTTCCAATGTTCGATAGATTCTGGATCAATTCCTGGGGATTTGTGGGTAGCTAATGTTATCCCACTTTTCAAGAAAGGAGGGAGATGGAAAGCAAGACCAGTTAGCCTGACATCGGTGGTGGGGAAGATGCTGGAGTCAATTAGAAAAGATGAAATAGCGGCACATTTGGATTGCAGTAACAGGATCGGTCCGAGTCAGCATGAATTTACGAAGGGGAAATCATGCTTGACTAATCTTCTGGAATTTTTTGAGGATGCAACAAGTAAAATGGACAAGGGAGAGCCAGTGGATGTAGTGTGCCTGGACTTTCACAAAGCCTTCGATTATGTCCAACACAGGAGATTAGTGGGTAAAATTAGAGCACATGGTATTGGGGGTAGGGTATTGACATGGATAGAGAATTGGTTGGCAGACAGGAAATAAAGAGTTGGGATTAACGGGTCCCTTGCAGGATGGTGGGCAAGGCTCGGTGCAGAAACCGCAGCTATTTCCAATATACATTAATAATTTAGATGAAGGAATTAAAAGTAACATTAGCAAAGTTGCAGATGACACAATGCTGGGTGGCAGTGTGAACTGTGAAGAGGATGCTATGAGGATGCAGTGTGACTTGGACAGGTTGGGTGAGTGGAAAAATGTGAGGTTATCCACTTTGGTGGAAAGAACGGGAAGGCAGATTATTATCTGAATGGTGTCAGATTAGGAAAAGGTGAAGTTGAACGAGACCTGGGAGTCCTAGTACATCAGTCACTGAAAGCATGCAGATACAACAGGCAGTGAGGAAAGCTAATGGCATGTTGGCCTTCATAACTGGCGGGATTGTCATTTGCTGAGAGAATGGCGCAGCTGGGCTTCTACACTCTGGAGTTTAGAAGGATGATAGGGCATCTCATTGAAACATATAAGATTGTTAAGGGCTTGGACATGCTAGAGGCAGGAAACATGGTCCCGATGTTGGGGGAGTCCAGAACCAGGGACCACAATTTAAGGATAAGGAGTAAGCCATTTAGAACGGAGACGAGGAAACACTTTTTCTCACAGAGAGCGGTGAGTCTGTGGAATTCTCTGCCTCAGAGGGCGGTGGAGGCAGGTTCTCTGGATGCTTTCAAGAGAAAGCTAGATAGGGCTCTTAAAAATAGCGGAGTCAGGGGATATGGGGAGAAGGCAGGAACGGGGTACTCATTGGGGATGATCAGCCATGATCACATTGAATGGCGGTGCTGGCTCGAAGGCCGAATGGCCTGCTCCTGCACCTATTGTCTGTTGTCTATAACAAGAGGAGTTAAGTATAGGAGCAAAGAGGTCCTTTTGCAGTTGTACAGGGTGCAGGTGAGACCACACCTGGAGTACTGTGTGCAGTTTTGGTCTCCTAATTTGAGAAAGGACATTCTTGCTATTGAGGGCGTGCAGCGTAGGTTTACCAGGTTAATTTGCCGGGATGGCGGGAATGTACAGAAAATTGTGATGTGTTGCATTTTGGAACTTCAAAAAAGGGCAGGCCTCTGGGTAGTGTTGTAGAGCAGAAGGATCTAGGTGCATGGTTCCTTGAAGGTCGAGTCGCAAGTAGATAAGGTGGTCAAAAAGGCTGCAGTGTAGGTTCACGACGTCATATGATGAAAGAATGGAGCGATTGGGCTTGTATTCACTGGAATTTAGAAGGATGAGAGGCTATCTTATAGAAACATATAAAATTATTAAGGAATTGGACACGCTAGATGCAGGAGACACATGTTCCCGATGTTGGGGGAGTCCATAACTAGGGGCCACAGTTTACGAATAAGGGATAGTCCATTTAGAACTGAGATGAGGAAAAACTTTTTCAGCCAGAGAGTTGTGAAATTGTGGAATTCTCTGCCTCAGAAGGCAGTGGAGGCCGATTCACTGGATACATTCAAAAGAGAGTTAAGCCCCTGTCCCACTTAGGAAACCTGAACGGAAACCTCTGGAGACTTTGCGCCCCACCCAAGGTTTCCGTGCGGTTCCCGGAGGTTGCAGGTGGTTGCCGGAGGTTACAGGTAGTGGAAGCTGGTAGGGAGACTGACAAAAACCTCCAGGAACTTCCAGGGACCGCACGGAAACCTTGGGTGAGGCGCAAAGTCTCCAGAGGTTTCCGTTCAGGTTTCCTAAGTGGGACAGGGGCATTAGATACTCTTAGGGCTAGTGGAATGAAAGGGTATGGGGAGAAGGCAGGAACGGGGTACTGATTGTCGATGATCAACCATGGCTTGAAGGGCCGAATGGCCTACTCCTGCACCTATTGTCTATGTAACAATGTATCTATGTACCCTATCGTAGCCTCATCATATATTTTGAATAGTCCCATAAGATTGTATTGTTTTATTTAAGCAGCCAAGTGAGGGGCATCTCATCTGCGTGACAATGGAGGAGTACAAGGAAAAGAGCAAGCTGTACATGGTAGCCTGGGGAGAAAATAGTCAGGACATTGTAGTGGTGATAAATGCAGCAATTCAATTTTCTGCATCCTCTATTTCTGCCACTATCCTACATGATTTGGTATAGTGCAAAATGAAGACCCAATTAAACAGATTCAGAAAAGTAATCGAGGGAAATAAATTAGTTTAAATAATTAGTTAAAATAGAAAAGTAAGTGTATCTTATATTTTATTTTGTGTATCTTAAAAAATGATTTTGTTTACAATATATGTTTGACAAAAGTTGGGAATAATATATTGACTATGCTGTTTTTCCCTTTTGCACCTATGAATTCTGTATTGGTTCTATTATTTTTTGATTACGGAAAAAAACAAGAGAGCTGTGTAACATTTTAACACTTATTTTGAGACAGAAAATTTCCGAATCCACTTACTGGAGACAATGATCTAATCACATCAATCTGGTAAAACTGAATTGACATTAACAATGTGTCTATAACTGCACCCAGCCATGGCAACATTGGGAAATATTTTTTTTTGTAATACACTGGGATTAGGTTTGAACTTTCTGCCTCCAAGATTTGTTGTACAATATACAGTAATGAATTCCAGAGAAGATAATGAATGGAGCCCATAATAAATTCATTTTAAACTGGATGATGATCCTTCCTGCTGATTACATGACATAAACAACCACAAATGGCTTACCTTGAGGCAGTGTTAAGCCAACTGGATATCTATTTAATTGCCAACAGAGCCAGAGGGATTATGAAGGGAACATATTCTATATGGGAAGTTATTGAAATGTGCTTGCTTGGATGGTGAAAACAAATCCTATAGTAATTTCCCAGTAGGAATTAAGCATACACTTGTGAAGCAAAACCGGTGCAGAGCTGCAATGGGAAATGGGGTGGGGAATGAATGGCATTCTTCAAGAGTAGCGCAGGATCTTAGTCTGAATGGCATTAACCTGTGCTGGGGTGGGAGATTGCAACCTTCATGTGGTCCACCTTGTTTCGACTAATGTAACGTGCACAAACAAGATCAAATAGAACAAGTTGACCTTCAACTTTAGGCTGTGCACGCCATACTCAAGAAGATTAACCTGTGCTCTACAATTGAATAATTTTCTCATGCAAAATTGGAACAATATTGGCAATGGTGGTGGTGGAGCCAGTTATGATGTAAGTCACTTTTAAATGGGCACATGAATATATAGGGATTGGAGGGATATGGATCACGTGAGATCAACCAGAGGAGATTATTTTACTTGGCGTTGTGTTCGGCACCAAAATTGTGTGCCATAGGGGACTGTACCTATGCAGTTGAATTGTGCAAGTTATATCTAAACTATTCAACAAATATATCTCTCCATGAATATAGATCATAATTACTTTCACTAAAATTTATATATTCTTCTCTCCACCTCCATTGAAATCGTAAATTTGGTTTTTCTTTCTGAGTATTTGAAAATGTTCCTGGGGCATTCTCTTTCTAAGGTTTGCATTTCATTTTATCTTGTAAATTATTTAGGCTTGGGATTGCAGAAATATCTACCATTCATGCAGAAAACTCTGAAGAATATAAAATCGTGGATGGAATGAGTGTGCTGAATGACTATGAGGAAAAGTTTCTCATGTTTGTGTTACTCTCTTCCTCCGAAGAGGGGCAGTAGTAGACTTTCAACACTATTAAGCAAGTGGTAAATACTGTAGACCCTAAAAAGGAAAGGGGTGGAAGGTTACCAAGGGTAGATGGGAATAAGGAGCTGAGTTTACAATTAGATCAGCCATAACCTTGTTGGTGAATTGAACAGGTGTAAGAGGGTGAGTGGTCTATCTTGCTCTCAATTCATTATTTTTGGGTGTTGTGTGTAGCCATATTTTAATGACATGTCGTAGTTTTATTTACTCAATTTCCCAATTTACTGATTTACTACGAAGTGGCCCTTTGTAATTCTATGGTCACACCTAACTGCTGTTAAAACTGTGTCATTGAATCATACACCACAGAAACAGGCTCTTCGGGTAGCAAGTCAGAATCTTTTATTTAGGATGTAAATATCAAATACTAGTGGGCATAGCTTTAGGTTCAGAGGGGCAAAGTTGAAAGGAGATGTGAGGGCAAGTTTTTGAAGTAGATAGTGGGTGCCTGGAATGCGTTGCCAGGGGTGAAGGTGGAGGTGGTGTTGGCCATTTCACTTTTGAGCCATTACTTCAAATGGTGCTGAATGCTTGATTCACCATACTAACAAAAGTGATTTGCATTAGGCTTACACAAGCAAACAGCTTCACTATGACCATGCAATAAATTGGTACGGCGCATGTTTATTTGCACATTTGATCTTCAAACCAGTGGAATGTTTCATATATCTAACAAGCAGGTATTCTGCCATCAAATCCTTGATTCGAAACACGGTTTGGTTTGATAAATGCAGGGTGGATAATCTATGCTTAGATCAAGGATTTTATTGTCCCTGATCTCTCAGCATTGTTTAATAGCTGCATTGCTGCAATATTTAGCCTAGTTTTCTCATAGTTTCCATTCCATTTCATTTCAAAATCATTTGAAAATTTGTTAAAGGACAAACACAATTGACATTTACATTAGGCAATGAATACTTTACTACTGAAGCTTTAAGCCAGGTGAACAAATGTAGAATGAAGAGGGTGGAGGAAGAGGAGCTGAACACATGTTTTAGAGGGCAGAGCAGAGCCAATGATTGTATTGTGCATTGATCGCAATGGGATAAGCAGGCGCTATGACAAGGAATAGTTAGTCATAAAGAAAGAGAGAAGTGAAGCAATCAAAGTGTGTGGGTCGGTAGAGGTCAGAAGAGAACCGCTCAACACTTCAATCAGCCTTAACTCTTCACCTATTTTCCATTTAACCTCATAATGATAGTTATTTTAGCATGTTTTCATACAAAAAAAATTAGCAAGGCTCAGAATATGGGGGAGAGAGAAAATATTATTTTAAAGAGAATGGAGACAAGAGAGAGAAAGCACAAGGTCACATTTACCATTGACAATGCTACGGGGATCTGGTTATTGTTAAATGAAGAAAACTGACATCAACAATTGTCTGATCAAGCTGAAATGCAGTTCCTGACATGCAGTTTCTAAAATGAAAATCTTCATACTCACCAGTCCTGCACTGCATTGAAAGATTCTTCATTTGTGATGTCGTACATTAGGATAAAGCCCATAGCACCACGATAATAGGCTGTGGTGATGGTCCTGTAGCGTTCCTGCCCTGCTGTGTCCTACAAAAAAAACAAAGCTCAATCAATGAGGCTCTGAAGCTTACTTCAAATCTTTTTTGTTGTGATTCAAACATAACTGCTGTAAAACCACAGGGATCTGTATGATTTCAAATGTATTCAGAATATGTTGAAATGTATTGCCGTGCTGACATAGCTTGCAAATTGGATTTTATTTTTCATAAAACCTTAATATAAAAAACATTAATGCAAATAAGCCAAAGCTAGTTATACATGGATACCAAGTGCTGGAGTAACACTGTGGGGCAGGCAGCATCTCTGGAGAACATGGATAAGTGATATTTCGGGTGGGACCCTTCGTCACACTGATTGTGGTAGGTGGTGGGGGAGAAAGCTTGAAGAAAGGGAGGGGCTGGACAACTCCTAGCAAATTATATGCGGATACAGTTGAGGGAGTTTTGATACACAAATGGTTGCACAACGGCTAGAGATGAAAAGACAAAATGTGTGAGATAGAATTCGAATTGTGAAGCCAAAGGCAGGAATATAGGTGAAAGTACAGGAGATTTGATCACCTAGAAAAAAGTCCTGACCCAAAACATCATCTATCAATGTTCTCCAGAGATTTAGTTTTGTTTAAAGATACAGAAGGGAAACATGCTCTTCAGCCCACCGAGTCCGCTCCGACCAGCGATCCTCGCAAATCAACACTATCCTACACACAATTTACATTTATACCACACCAATTAACCTATAAACCTATCTTTGGAGTGTGGGAGGAAACCGAAGATCTCGGCGAAAACCCACACGGTCATGGGGAGAACGTACAAACTCCGCACAGACAGCACACACAGTAGTCAGGATCGAACCCGGGTCTCCGGCGCTGCACACGCTGAAAGGCAGCAACTTTACCACTGTGTCACCATGCCGCCCTGTTGCCACTGTGTTGCCTGATGCAACATTCTTGCACTTTGAGTTCTATCGAAAACTATCAATTGATTAGAAATGGTTATTGCATAGTTTATGATTTTCTGTAATGAGTTGTGATATATGTTTTTGTATCTGATATGTTGCTGCAGAAGGAGGAAGAATGATTTTGTCTGAAAACAACTTGAAGCATGAGCACTCTTCAGTTTGAATACGTAGCATTGGTCAATCAGAATGGATTTCTTGATGTATAGGGTTCTTGCTTAGTAAGATTTAATCCGGAAATGGTTCTCATTCAAACTCATTGATTCGGTTTAAATGCTTGGCAGCCATCAATCGCAGATTGCAAAAGAATGGGGAAATATTATACAAGAGTATTGCTCAAATGATAACTTCTGTGTGAGGAACTTATGTTAAGTTGCAAGAGATGGACTTGGAGCTGAGGTTTTCAGAAATACATAGTCCACAAAGAAATAAAGAACACACACCTAGGAGACAGATGGCTTATCATAACATGGAGATGTTGATGTAAATAGGCATAGCTTTGTTTGAAGCGGCTATAACTCTGTCAGAAGTTGTATTTGGTTTAGTTTGGTGTTTAGAGTATAGGTTATTGATGGGGTTCTTCTCAAGACATGAGCATCATGTGTCCTTTCTGTATGGCACATCTTTGAGCTCGGATGTGCAATAAAGGGGATTCGTGGGTGTCTATATTGGGTTGTGGGCACCAAGGCTAGATAATAGTCTGTGATCTGGTTTGTGCTGTTTAAATGTATTTATGTTGAGATAAGAGATAAGGCATAGGTGATGGTGTGTGACCTTTGTATAAGGGTGGTTTGTTATGTTTATAGAAAACTGAGAAAGTAACTGTTTTGATAATCTTCCATTTGCTGTGTGGAATGCTATTAGTGAGGAGGCCTTACATTCCTTTCGTCCAGAGATAGAAGGGGGAGGTTGGAATTAAACTAGACCCGAGCTTGGGCAGAAGCAATCAAGTGTGACAATTAGTGGCCTTTGTGTGGTTGGGGATTGTAGAAATAACTTAAGTCCTTACCACTTTGTAAGAATGGGGCAAAACGCATGTTTAATCCATAAGTAACTGTATTTTAACTATGAAGTAGGGAAATTATTTGTGAAGTGTATTGTGTATTAATTAGGATTGTAAGTATTAGACTTTGTTTAAATCTGAAGTTTTAGAAATAACTTTCTTTTCCAAAAGTGAAAATATATGTTTTGTGTTGTATGTATTGTGTGATTGCTGTATGATGTGTATTTTATATTCTGAGAGGTGGTCTCTGAGAATTAATTTTATATTTCTGTGGTTTTACTTCATTGAAATAAAATGATTTTGAGCAAAGAGGTTAAAGAAAACCACAGAGGAAAAAAAAGGTTGTAAAGGGGCCAGAAAATGGAAAATCATGTGACTATACGTGTTGTCAATCACTGGAAAGGATTTAGTTGATTGGTTGATGCAAATAAGCTAAATGTATGGTAAACCATAATGATTGGCTAATAGTTTGCCACTCCTTCTGTATCATAATTGTCTAATACCTATATAATGTGTTACGTTTGTATCAAAGCAGTAGTTCTTTCGACCTGCCCCAGAGTTTCTAGCTCTGTGTTGGAAGGTTTAAAGAATTATCCAGCGCTGTCAGAATAAAGAATTGATTTTAACAGCAATGGTTTGAATCAAGTTTTCTTGAATTGGACTGACAAAAGAACTCAGTTTAACAAGAACATAAACAAATAGCTCCATATTATTAAAAAAAAAGTTAAACTGTTCAGTTCAATTATTTAACAAACTCTGCAAATGTATTTTGGATATTTTCACCACACTTTGACCAGTAGATTTTTCTAAAGGAAGATTTACCTCTATAATCTTTGCTGCACTCTGTGGCTTGGCTCACTTTCATTGCAAAAGTCAAAATTCAGCCAAAAAGATAAACTTGAGATCATAAAGCTGCAGTGTTCTCATTGATAACATAATGATAATATAATGATAAAGGGATAATCAAATTTCTTTCCATGAATCAAGTAGTTCACTCTACTCCATTATTTGTAGAAGGTCTTTACAATTTTACACTGACCTGATCCTCCCATAATTATTTCATCTCTATATGGTATTAATCCCTGCCCTGACCCCTACTTTCAAATCCAGTCAATTTATGAATTAACATTTTTCACACAGTAGTTAATATCCGTATGCACTTGCTTGTATAGCCCTCAATTAAGTTCCCAACTGGATATTTGAGAAACCACAGCAGGTTATAGAAGAATCATATGCAAGAAGGCATACACTGATGCAGAAATCTTTCGTGTCAAATTCATGATGAATTATTGTGCATATTAAAGTATCACGCAGACAAAACTGTGTCGAGGACCACTGGCATTAAACAATCATAATAATGAAGAATAAGTGCAACAAAATTAGACATTTTTTCCTGAATACATAAATATTCAGCAAAAAAATAGGTGTTAATTGTTGCTGCACTGAGCTGTTCTTGGTTTTGAAAGAAGAAACCTTGAATCATCCTAATGGATACATAAACTTGCACGACTGAAGCATCACTTGTGACTCCGACACCTTGTGAAATGTTGTACCATCAATAAAATATAACTGTAATGTTCGAGCCCAAGTCTGAGTAATGGCATAATTTCCCATTCCAACGACAATTCTCTGTGGGGCTTTAATGCAACAACTACTGCCTTTCAATATCTAAACCTGTAAATGGAATATGGGTGTTTTGAGGCACTATCAGATCATTCACATTACTTCACCAAAGAAGGCCGACATCATCTTTTTTGATTATTCTAATTTATAAAGAGCAGGAAGAATCTGTCTAGATACCATTGCTAAACATGAACATACTAATTTCCCACACATTTACAGAAACACTGAATGAGTGCAGGACTGATCGAGGTCACACTGGAATCATGCACTGCTAACCCCATCACTCCTGGTTCTCAGCCGTTTCCCAACGCTGTTATGATTTTCGCCCTCAATTACCAATTGAATTTCACTTTTGAAAGTATCAAATGAACTTGTTACTACAACCATTTCAGATAATTAGTTCAAGAATACAATGGGTGATTGCCGCTAAAAAATTCTTCATGTCACTCCAGAGCCTTGTGCCAATTGCCTTAAATCAGTGTCCACGAATTTGTGGATATTCTTCCAATCGGACGATGGCTTCTCTTTTAGCACAGTTGAGATTCAAGATGTTTCTGAAAAGATTCATCAAATTATCTCTCACCTTCCCTCCTCGAAGGAAAATAATCTCATATTTTCTATTCTATTGTCAAAATCAAAATGGTTTATACCTGGGAGCATTCTGTTACAATTTCTCTGCACCCTCTGAAGGATCTTCTCCGCAAAACCTGATGCAAGACCGCTGATACAGCAGTTTGTAATTCCGATAGGTTCAATATTATCTCCAGCTTTCTTTCCATCTAGCTCAATTTTTAAAAACAAGAATGCTGCATTTTTAAATCACGTTCTCATCTTTAAAGATCTGGGTATACACATCTCAAAAAAGACACAAAATCTGGAGTAACTCAATGAGTTTATGCTTGTTTAAGAAGGAACTGCAGATGTTGGAAAATCAAAGGTAAACAAAAGTGCTGGAGAAACTCAACGGGTGCAGCAACATCTATGGAGCGAAGGAAATAGGCAACGTTTCGGGCCAAAACCCTTCTTCAGACTGATGTACGGTGGGGGGGGGGGGGGGGGAGAAGAAAGGAGAAAGGAAGAGGAGGAGCCCGAGGGCTGAGGGAGAGCTGAGAAGGGGAGGAGACGGCAAGGGCTACCGGAAATTGGAGAAGTCATTGGAGAAGTCAATGTTTATGCCGCTAGGGTGCAAACTGCCCAAGCGGAATATGAGGTGCTGCTCCTCCAATTTCCGGTGGTGCTCACTCTGCCCGTGGTGGAGGCCCAGCACAGAAAGGTCGGATTCGTGATGGGAGGGGACGTGCTGAGCCACAGGGAGATCAGGTTGGTTAATGTGGACCGAGCGGAGGTGTTTGGCGAAACGAACGCCAAGCCTACGCTTGGTCTCACCGATGTAGATCAGCTGACATCTAGATCTTGTGTTTTGTTTTGATAAACCAGCATCTGTAGTTTCTTGTTTTCTTAGTACATCCTAAGTTCCTCTGTTCCTGTATTCCTATCATAATTTGATTCCTTGATTTTATTGCCTTTTCGTGTTCTGTCAATAAGTATAACTTTGCCGTCCTCTGTGTTCAATTTTATCTACCATCTTTCTGTCCATTTCACCAGTCTCTGTGTCTTGAAGTCCATCACTATAACACCATCATAGCTAGGATTCGCTCTGGTATGGTTACATGAAAGTTCCAATAATTAACTCAGTTTAGTACATATTTAGTCTCATGTTAACCATATTTTCTTTAAAAGCTACAATTACTGTAAATAGCAAAACATCTAATTACAATGCAAGCAATACCTTCAACAACATATGTCTAAAAAAGGTATAAATAATTAATTTTATCAGGTAACTCTTGCAAAATGACAGTCATGTTTTGCAACCAATTATATATTATATATTTAGCTTTCAAGGTTCTGGCTTTTTAATTGTACATTGCAATATCTGAAAGATCAATTATAACATAAATATGATAATTTAATCATATTAATAACAGATGATTAACAATATATATTTGCAAAAATTGGTTTCAAAAGCAAAATACCACAAATTACTGGAAATCCGAGATATAGACATAAACATAGAAAATAGGTGCAGGAGGCGGCCATTCAGCCCTTCGAGCCAGCACCGCCATTCTTTGTGATCATGGCTGATCGTCCCCAATCAATAACCCGTGCCTGCCTTCTCCCCATATCCCTTGATTCCACCAGCCCCTAGAGCTCTATCTAACTATCTCTTAAATCCATCCAGTGACTTGGCCTCCACTGCCCTCTGTGGCAGGGAATTCCACAGATGAAATAATGGTATTTTCTATTCTTATTTGGAATTGTTTATATTCCTCACCTCAATTTTAGATTAAATTCACTTTTTTGTTCCAATTCGAAGCTCCACTCTAAAAATGGTATAGATCAGAAAGAGGACATTCGACACATGCCAATTCCTTCCACACCAATTTGTCCATTTCTTTTCCCTTGTTCTTTTTACCATATTTCCACTTCTATGTTCCTGCATGTTAATTCAATTCCTTTTTGAATCCCTGATTGTTTCCACTGCTTCTACAATCAGGAAATTATCATCAGATCATCATCCTTTTGCGTGTGAAAGTCAGTGGTTGGTAAGCAATTTCCAGTCATATGTAATGTCACTTAATTATAATGTGTGAGAAAACAGCCATATTGACTGTTCTTCTGATATTCTAACCTTCAGAAAAAGTACCAGGGGGAAATATTTGTCTCTGAATGTTTTCACTAAACATTAATGAATTTCCGACAGAGGGTACAATACACTACAGGGACTATACTATCTCAAACTCTGCTCATTAATGGTGTTTTTCTAAGTCAAATACTTAGATCAAACCACTTAATAAACCCACTGACTCCTATGGCTATCTGGACTACACTTCTTCCCACCCTGCTTCCTGTAAGGACTCTATCCACTACTCCCAATTCCTCCATCTACGTCGCATCTGCATCCAGGATGAGGTCTTCCAAACCAGGGCATCGGAGATGTCCTCATTCTTTCGGGAACGGGGGTTCCCCTCTTCCACTATAGATGATGCTCTCACCAGGGTCTCCTCTATATCCCGTAGCTCCGCTCTCATTCCCCATCCCCCCACTCGTAACAAGGACAGAGTCCCCCTTGTTCTTACCTTCCACCCTACCAGCCGTCACATACAACAGATAATCCTCCGACATTTTTGCCACCTCCAACGGGATCCCACAACTGGCCACATCTTCCCATCTCCTCCCCTGTCTGCTTTCCGCAGAGACCGCTCCCCCCGTAACTCCTTGGTCAATTCGTCCCTTCCCACCCAAACCACGCCTTCCCCAGTACTTTCCCTTGCAACCGCAGGAAATGCTACACTTGTCGATTTACCTCCCCCCTCGACTCCATCCAAGGACCCAAGTAGTCTTTCCAGGTGAAGCAGAGGTTCACCTGCACCTCCTCCAACCTCATCTATTGCATCCGCTGTTCTAGGTGTCAACTGCTCTTCATCAGTGAGACCAAGCGCAGGTTTGGCGATCGCTTCGCCTAACACCTCCGCTCAGTTTGCATTAAACAACCTGATCTCCCGGTGGCTCAGCACTTCAACTCCCCCCCCCACCCCACCCCCCCCATTCCGAATACAGTTTTTAAAATTAATTTATAGAATGTAATCCTTAATTGCTGTTAATTGCCATTGCGAAGATGCTAGCAGGCTGCCTTCATGAACTGCTGTGGTCCTTCTGGTATTGATACTCCCACCAAGCTCTTTGGTACAGGGGTGGTTCCAGGATTTTGATCCAGCTACAGGAGAACGGTTGTAAATGCCTCGACCTGGGCTCAGCCAACTCTAAGGAAGAGGAGGTTCTTGCAACTTAACAGCCCACCAGCATTCACAACCAGATATGATAGAACTGCATAGATTTGATCTGCTCCATTGGATTACTTAACTTTCTCTACTGAATGCTGCATTTACCATTCATCATGCATGCAATCCTGAGATGCACCAGTTTAGCTCCACATTTTTAGATATGCTTGATGCTGCTCCATTAGTATTTGGGGTTTTCTTGGAATAAAGGTTCATAAGCCTCCATTATATAAAAAAGACATTAAAGCACAGAGAGCAAAGTTTTCCAAAATAATTGGTGATCTTTGGATATTGAACCTTCCCTACAGTCTGATTATGTGATGGAATGGAAAAAAGAAAAATGGAACAATACAATGCCTGGCCCTTAACCAGGAAACAGAAGGCTTTTCAATACAATAAATTAGATACCAGGAGAGTTGCATTCAATGCCGTTACATTTAAAGACATTGAGTAAGCAGCGCACAGCTGTCATGTGCACCCCCCCCCCCCCAACCCCCCCCCCCCCCCAGTTCCATTGCCAAATAAAATAGGAGTTTCATTCATCCAATAATTCATTAAAATCAATAAATACTGCAATATTTCATAACAACTATTTGTTTTCTTGCTTATTTATTCAAGATCTATCTCAACTCCAGGTAACAAATGAAGACTGATCTTCCTAGAAATGTTTTTGCTGACTGACTTGAATGTAAAATGCTTTAAAAATGTCAATTTCTTGTAAAAGAATAGCTGCATCTAGGAATTGATCTGCTTGATCTCTCCACAATATACCTTTTCATTTTTGCATAACCTCCCCCATGTGTGATCAAGAAGAACCGTATGCTTCTAGCACATCATTGCCAGCAGGCCCAATATATAGGTTTAAATTAGTTGATCGCATATTATTGCAGGTGATCTGCAGAATTTTCGATTTTTATGCCAAATCTGGCATCGATATCACCTGTGCAAATTTTGTCCCTCTTCACTTGCTTATCAAGGAGCGACTTTGTAGTGTTACCATTAAAGAGAGCTTACTTTACCTACATGCTATCTGCCATCTTAGAAGGTCCAGGGCTGGGAACTGAATATTCAAGGATAGACGTCCTATCAAAAAAACAGACAGGTGGGCAGAGGGGGTGGGGTAGCTCTGTTGGTGAGGAATGAAATTCAGTCCCTTGCAAGGGGTGACATAGAAGCAGGAGATATAGTCAGTGTGGATAGAACTGAGAAATTGTAAGGGTAAAAAGACCCTAATGGCCTAGTCTTGCACCTATTGTCTATTGTCTATTATATATTGACAAAGATCACGATTCGCATCAACATTGACAGTGAGAGATAACAAAAGCTCATTGATCATTTGATGAATATCACTCGTATATCAATCCAACAGAAGCATCAGTTGCAGGTAGAACTGTTTGTTTTGCACATTTTGTTCCAATGTCTTCAATAGAATTGGTCATATGGGAGGAAAGCACAATTGACAGTTAATATTCCCACGTGTTTAGCACAAGAGATAGAACAAATTTCTCCACTAGTATTTTTCTCTCGAAATGAAACTATATTTTTGATTTTTCAACCATATGTAGATAATGCAGACTTTGAAAGCCATGAAAGTTTTAAGTGAAATGAAAATAATAATAAAGATCCACTCTTCACAACTGTACTCTTGGCATGCCATGGCACTAAAGTATAGCCTTTAATGACACTGAAGCACAAATTATTTGATAATAAACATTCTGCTCTTTGGGGTAACATGCTATGCATTAATCAGTTGCTGTGTTTCCTACATTACAACAAAGGTTACACTTCAGCAAGTTGCAAAACCAATTGGGATGTCCTGCAATTGTGCAGAATGCTATAAAAAGACTTTGATATACTTAGTTTGAAAAATATTGCTACCAGTTACTGCAGCATCGGACAAACAATTTAATCAAACGTTTAAATATATGCTGTGTGTTTGAGATTCAAAATTGCGCTGCAATATCATCAGTTCAGCCGAAATCCACCTATCAAAGGGCAGCTACAATGCTTTGATTAAATACCTTAGAATGCAAACTCAGGAAATAATCAGCACAAGAACCACTTATTGCTGAGCTAATTTGGAGGTTTGTTTTACATATAGCTGCATCAGCCCAATTTGTACTTCACAGTCCTCCCTGGCACTGTAGCATTTTATTTAGATACAGTGATGAATTTGTCCAGGCTGCTGGACAAACTGATCAAACTATGGCAGGCTGCTCTGGCCAAATCATTCATTTAAATCACTTTTATTGCATCCTGAATATAATTATAATAATAAGCCAGTTGGGTATTCCGAAAAACGGCAGAAATCATGGGATTTTTCAAAAGGTCATTCGAGAATAAAAACAGCGAACGGGGGTGCCTGGTAGTGGGGGAGAGAGGGGTGTAACAGGGAGAGAGAGGGGGTAGATGCGTGGGAGACAGGGAGAGATGGTGAGAGGTGGGGGAAGAGAGGTTTCTGACAGACAACCACTGGTAGAGCCATGGCTCATTGCTTTGAGGAGAGTTGAGAAAATGTCCTCAATCGAGAGAATGCAACTCTCGAGGGGAGATCTTAAAGAGGTATACCAAATCATGAGAGGAATAGATCGGGTAGATGCGCAGTTTTTTGCCCAGAGTAGGGGAATCGAGAACCAGAGGACATAGGTTCAAGGTGCAGGGGAAAGGATTTAACATGAATCCGAGGGGTAACTTTTTCACACAAAGGGTGGTGGGTATATGGAACGAGCTGCCAGAGGAGGTAGTTGTGGCTGGGACTATCTAATCGTTTAAGAAACAATTAGACAGGTACATGGATAGGACAGGTTTGGAGGGATATGGACCAAGCACAGGCAAGTGGGACTAGTGTAGCTGGGACATTGCTGGCCGGTGTGGCCAAAGGGCCTGTTTTCACACTGTATCACTCTAAGACTGACATATGATGAAAGAATGGGTCGACTGGGCTTATATTCCCTGGAATTTAGAAGGATGTGAGGGGATCTTATAGAAACATATAAAATTCTTATGGGATTGGACAGGATAGATGCAGAAAAAATATTCCCGATGATGGGGAGTCCAGAACCAGGGGTCAAAGTTTAAGAATAAAGGGTAGGCAATTTAGGTCTGAGATGAGGAAAAACGTTTTCACCTGGAGAGGTGTGGAATTCTCTGCCATAGAAGGCAGGGGAGGCCGACTCACTGGATGTTTTCAAGAGAGAGTTAGATATTGTAGTGACAGATATTCATATCGTTCAAGGAATCTTTCCTCTAGCCACTATGATTGAAGACAGGGGTTTAAGGGCCAGTCCCACTTACGCGATCTTTACAGGCGACTGCCGGCACCCGTGATAGGTCGCCAAAATTTTCAACGTTGAAAATTCAGCAGCGACCAGAAATACGCTACGACTCTTTGGAGACCTCTCACGATCATAGGAGACCTCTCATGACCATACAGCCTGTATGATCGTGAGAGATCTCCTATGGTCGTGAAAGGTCTCCAAAGAAGTCGTGAGATGTCTCCAAAAATACAGCGGCATCTTTCTGTTGAAAACATGTTGAAAATTTTGGCGACCTATCAAGGGTGCTGGCAGTCGCCTGTAAATGTCGCGTAAGTGGGACAGGCCCTCAAGGTGATTATCGAAATGCATTCACGAGCTCTCCACGAGACATTCAATACCGTTGAAAGATAAATCTTCAAAACACAGTCTCTTAATTAATATTTTCTTTATTGTCATAGTAAAAACAGTAAGATATTCATCTAAACGTCTTCTTGTTTAAGTACATTTTGATCTTACTCGTAGTCAAACTCATGCATGGTCGAAAGCTATGACTTCTCCCCCATGCTTCTTCAAACTAAACTAAACAAACTACCAGGTAGTCTGCGCGAGAATCCCAGCCACAAACATGCTTCAGACTACGTAATAAATCCCACCAACATCATTACAGGCAGATAAAATTTAAAGGTAACTGGTTATAGTTATAACACACTGAGTTAAGCTAAATGGCTACTACAGATATAGCTCTTAGGGCTAATGGAATCTAGGGATATGGGAGAAAGCCGAACCAAGACACTGATTTTAGAAGATCAGCCATGATCATATTCAATGGCAGTGCTGGCTCGAAGGGCTGAATGGCCTACTCCTGCACCTATTTTCTATGTTTCTATGAATACCATCAATATAGTTAAATATCATCCCTCGAGGTTCAACCTTAGTTGATGGACTTCAAATCATGTGCCTCTGCCTAACTTCATATAAAAATTTACTAAGTATTTTTGAATGGCCGCTTTCAGACTTGCACGACCAAAGGGGAAACATGTAGGGACCACATGCTCTATTACCCTGTGCATAGTAATTACCATCAGGGGGTTCTACAATGAGCCGAGAACTACACTTTTTACAGTTTAAAGTAATCTTGCACTGCAAACAGAGGGACATTATTGTTCATTTGCAGACTTATTAAAAGTTGCATTGAGGAGGACATGGATAAGAATGGAACATCTGAAGTACTTCTCTCCTCTTTGCCCCTACATTCAATTACTAGCTGCCCATTTTTAATAGCAATAAACAAGCTGCCTGTAGTTGGAAAACATTCCAGTAATTCAAATACTATCATGAAGAGGAAATCTAGAATATTGCAATAAATTGACTTATTTTTCCATGTTCCTTATTCAATCATTGCACCATTTCAAACTTCTTTCTATCTAATTCTCAGAAATTTAATATGTTCCGCTATTCTGTCATTACAAAAGGCAAAATAATTCAATTGATGAAAGTTATGTTTATATCCCCAAAAGATAATGATTTGCAAGGACATAGTTTACAACTGCCATCAGAACTAACGGCAAGACTTGCAAATATAGATACAGAAAATATAGATGAAAATATAGTTGACGGGTGAATCAGTTGAAACAAAATATCTATTTAATCTAGAACAACTGTGCCAGCAAATTATGACATTGATCTATTTATCATTGTTAGCTGTCATTAGACTAGAAGTGCTGCAAAAAGAAATCAGAATGAGTGCACTGGTGACAATCAAATAAAACCTGCACATCAATAAAGCATTGACAGAAATGTTAGAGACTATAATATCTACTGTCAAACTATGGAAACCATGGAAATTGATGATGCGTGCAAGGTGGATAATTGCTCCTCAGACAGTGCATGCGTTCCCTCATGGCTAACCATATATTTATAAAATTAATTCATCTCATCTGTTTCAATATGTTGCTCCCAGCACTCTAAATTAATCATCGAAACTCAAAAAATGTGTACATATTAAACATCTAGTTCTTCGTTGTGGTAGACACAAAAATCTGGAGTAACTCAGCATGTCAGGCAGCATCTCTGGAGAAAAGAACCAGGTGACATTTTGGGTTGAGACCCCTCTTTGTTTTGCTGGTGCAGTCACTGCTGCATAGATTCACCAGATTAATTCTACATTGTAGATTGTTCTAAGAAGAGAAATTTATTTTACTGACTGGAGTATAGAAGAATGAAAGATGATCCCAATGACTCATATTCCAGATTTACTTTTAAATTACTTAAACTCCATTGCTGGATTCATGTTCCTGAATCAATGGCTCAAATGTTGGGGAATTGATCTGGCAACTTAACCACAATGTTACTACATTTGTAAATACCAAGTAGGCTGTGGGCCGAGGAGCTTTATTCTGCAGTTTCGTGACCCAAGTCACCAAACTACATGAAATTTTCACATATTGTGTAAATTTTTTTATATAAATCACCCCTGAAACTCGATATGAAGAAGACTTGCACATTTTTATTAAATTAGAGAAAAACCGGAAAAATGTCGGGAATTTTTTAGTCCAATCAAAGCACATTTAACATTGAGTTGTCTGCCAGTTGGCCAATCACACGCTTTGTTTCAGGCTAGCACACAAAATGGCTGAGGGGGCTTCACAGATGCCTGTTTTACTGGAGATGTGTTGTTCTGTGGAATAAATGTCGTGGAAACTTGCAGCAGGTAATTGTATTTAGTGGGAAAAGCATTAAAAAGGCTGAAGAAAGTGCTGCGAAATGGATTAAAGTGCAAGAAAGCCTTCAAAGTCCCTGCTGATGTGCTGGAACACAAAGAAGGCCCCCATGAATCAACTCTAACTGAAAGGTGAGACTGAAGTCTGAATTTATGAAAATCTATCTGTATGGACTTTAATTAATTTAATTGCACCATTTTATAATGTGAATAAATTCATTCATTCATTCATTCATTCATTCATTCATTCATTCATTCATTCATTCATTCATTCAATCATTCATTCACTCACTCACTTACTCATTCATTCATTCATTCATGAAATTGAGGGCCTAAACTATAACACAGTCAATTAAACATTTTCACTAATGCCAGCTTGTAGTAGAGTAATAAGTCTTTAACAACTAATCTCGGAGCTACCTGCGAAAACTTACCGGGAAAAAGTGCTCCGACCGCGGGGCCTAGGTACTCGCGGTAAAGAGCGATCGATATCCCTCCGTTTTTCTCCCATTATCGTTAAACGGAGGTTTAAAAATCATAAAAACCGCACGTGCGCAGATCGATCTCCTCTCCTACCAGTCAGTGCCGCGTGGATTGGTCCACCCCTTCCTGCACCATCACGTCTTGACTGGAACTGAGGATGGCCAGCGGAGGTCTCCAGCCGGACATAATTTTCAGAGGAACCGGAAGCGGCCCAGCCCAGCCCGCCTGGCTCAGCCCGACCCGGCCCGCCGCAGTGTGGAGTCGCAGATGTCGCCAATTGGAAAGCGGACACTCTGATTCCGGCGGAGGAGAACGACCAGCGAGCAGCGCCTGCTGTGAGTCCCCATCGCACCGCCAGCTCTAGCTCCTTCCCCTCTGGTCCCCCTCGCTGGCTCCTGCCCCTCTCCCCCGTGATACGGTATGATACGGTACGATATGGTATGTTAGCATTCATAGCAAAAGGATTTGAGTATAGGAGCAGGGAGGTTCTATTGCAGTTGTACAGGGTCTTGGTGAGACCACACCTGGAGTATTGCGTACATTTTTGGTCTCCTAATCTGAGGAAAGACATTCTTGCCATAGAGGGAGTACAGAGAAGGTTCACCAGACTGATTCCTGGGATGTCAGGACTTTCATATGAAGAAAGACTGGATAGACTCGGCTTGTACTCGCTAGAATTTAGAAGATTGAGGGGGGGTCTTATAGAAACTTACAAAATTCTTAAGGGGTTGGACAGGCTAGATGCAGGAAGATTGTTCCCGATGTTGAGGAAGTCCAGAACAAGGGGCCACAGTTTAAGGATAAGGCGGAAATCTTTTAGGACCGAGATGCGAAAAACATTTTTCACACAGAGAGTGGTGAATCTCTGGAATTCTCTGCCACAGAAGGTAGTTGAGGCCAGTTCATTGGCTTATATTAAGAGGGTGTTAGATGTGGCCCTTGTGCCTAAAGGTTATCAGGGGGTATGGAGTGAAGGCAGGTACAGGATACTGAGTTGGATGATCAGCCATGATCATATTGAATGGCAGTGCAGGCTCGAAGGGCCGAATGGCCTACTCCTGCACCTATTTTCAATGTTTCTATGTTTCTATGCCCTCCACTCCCCCATGGCTCTTCCCCCGTCTTTTCTTCGAGCTCTCTAATGACCCCAGGAAATTAGTTTTATCTATTTACAGCTTTTGGAAAATAAATTGAAACTCAAAATGTTTTTAAGCTATATTGAGATGACATGAACCTCTCTATCATTATGAATTTTGAAAACGTCATTTTGTCTGTTGCTGTTTTTATACAGATTGAGGGCAAAACTATTGTCATGAAAATAATGTTAAAATGCACATTTGGGACCAAACTGAGCGCAGTTCAAAAAAAATTCAAACCCTTTATGGCTAAATGAGGTAAAGCAAGTTTCAATATAGGACATAATAATTTTTCAAATAAAAAAGAAGATAAACTTTGTGCCCAATTTGCACTTGAAAACAATATTTGCATTTGTTCATTTGGGAGTAAAGGAAAGCAAATAAATCATGTTTTGACACCAGTAAAGCCTGGTGAAATCGGTTGTACTCATCATTAATTGCAGATTTTACAAATAATATCAAAAATTCCATCCGAAAAGCAGCAATTCATTATTTTTTTCATTTTATGTTTGTTGCATTTTCATGTAAAAAGAATAAGAAACATTTCATTAAAATTTGAATATTGTAATTTGGAGAGTTTACAGACAGAAAAAGAAATGAGAAACGATAAACTGGAAAGTGGGAATAAGATGATAATGAGTTTAGGTTTTATAAGGTACAACTTTTAGTGCAGAATGGATGGAAATGAGGAATTAATTTTATTTCAAAATTATTGATATTAGAGAAAATGTGATGCAGAAAGAGAGAATGTTGACTTGCTAGAACACATACAAACAGCTACAGTATAAAGACCTCATGGTGAAGATGGAGAGGAGATTGAAAGCGGGTGGAGCAACCCACTTGCTTCAACAATGAATGTTAAAGTTTATAGTCAAAGAAAAATAAAGCAATTAGTAAACTAAAAATACATCACAGGGTTTCAATAAAACTGTCCTTGAGAATGTATTTTAGCAGGAGGAAAATACAAGTGTAACCTGCTAACAGACTGCTACATTATTGCAAGCAAAAAAAATAACAACTAATTTTCAACTTGAAATAAATTAGAGACAAGATATATAAAGCAATTATATTTCCAGTAAAAACCACAGAAGGACAAATAAACAGGCAAGACCCAATTAAAGTAGACAATGTGTGAAAAATACCTTCAACATTTCCGCTGTGACACCACCACCAGTCAACTTCATGTTCCCACCCCTTTTTGCTTACCACAGAGAGCGCTCTCTCCATAACGCCTTGGTTTACCCATCCCTTTCCACCCTTCTCTGCCCACTCCCTGGGCACTTTTCCATGAAACCGTAAGAGATATAATTAATGCCAGTCGCTACACCTCCTCCTACATGTCCATCCAGGACCCCAACAGCCCTTCCAAGTGAGACAGTTTCACGTGCACCTCTTCCAACTCATCGACTGCATTTGGTGCCCCTGGTGACCTTTCTGTCCTTGGTCTCCTCCACTGCCAGAATGACGACACTTGCAAACTGAAGGAACAACACCTTATGTTCCACTTGGGAAGCTTACAACACAGCAGTACGAACATTGAATTCTCCAATTTCAAACAATACCATCATCTCTTTCCGCGGATCCCATCACTCCCACCACCCTAATCACTTTCTCCTTTCCCCTCTTCCATGTGCTCATCTCCCAGCCCCAAGTCCTGCATTTCCCTTTCATTCCCCCCTCTTTCTGTTCTCCTGTCCTCTTCCACCCATATTTCTCCCTCTAGATTTATTTTTCACACCTCCTTTTCCTTCCTTATCTGACACCTTTTTGTCTCCTTTGTGTCCTTTTCATCTCTAGTCATTTGCGACTATTTCCACCTATCTATCAATCATATCACACTCATATCACCTGTATTCATTTATTCGAACCAAAGGCTGCAGATACTGGTTAATACACAAAAGGACACAAGGTGTTGGAGTAACTCAGCAGGTCAGGCAGCATCATCCCTGGAGAAAATAGATAGGTGACCTTTCGGGTTGAGATCTGAAATATTGCCTATCCATGTTCTCCAGGGATGTTCCCTGCCATTTATCACTTGCCAGGCTTTCACCACCCCAACCTCTCTTTTCTAGCTATCTCCCTCCTATTTCACCACTCTGAATTAGGGTCCTGACCTGAAATGCTTCCACATGCCTGATGTTAAGCACCTCCAACAGTTTGTTTTTTTTGCTCAAAGTTCCACCATCTGTAGTTTCTTGTGTCTCCAGAAGTTTTAGTTAACCCTCCCATTTCCTTATACCAACAAGAATACAGATAAGATCACATTCTGGAGAGTTGAATAAGAACATTATCTGTCTACTAAAAATGGTTGTGTCCACACGTGTGGTTTGCCTGCATACAACAAGTAGTGATGAATTAGATTAACATTTTACAATCTGCTTACAATCAAATTCACCCAGAGTGAAATTGTTCTTGGGCCGTGGTGCAAAATAGATGATAGTGAATTAGTAGGCTGAGAATCAGGCAGGATGAAAAATGCATGTTAACAGTTCAATACTTAGTGTTTACAGATATAAAAATACAGAAGAACAAAAAATATTTGACCCTTTTTATCCACATAAAAACAGTTTTTATCCACGAGTAGTTGCTCTACTCAACAGCCAAAAATCTGTAGCCTCCCTTTGATCTGGTATTTTGTTGGTTCACATGCTTGATCAATGGTGTTTTATCATTAATGTCTTATTATTATTATTAATGTTTAGTGTTTTCTGAGTCATTTGTAACTGTCACTGTATGTCATGTTGTTACTTGTGGGCGGAGCACCAAGGCAAATTCCTTGTATGTTAATACTTGGCCAATAAACTTACTTACTTAAAGCCACTCTTTTCAAAAAACATTTCTAACATTCTACACTAAAAAATATTATTTGGTGTTGAATAAGCTGCAGATGTTAATAATTTATTTCCAACCCAGTTGGGATCATCTTCAAAATATTCAGCCAGAAGAAGAATTTGCATATTCAACAATGCCTATTTAATCGGGAGCCTGGGATCTCTCGCCGAGATCGCCAGTGTTGGAGCTCCATCCAGCGCGGCCTGTCGGCTTTGGAAGCCGCGGTCTCCGGTAAGGAAGCGGCCGTTCCAGGCATCCCAAGCAGCTGAGAGGGTTCTCCCCAACGCCGGAGCACCATCACCCGCCAAAGAAGGGCCTGGAACATCGGCCCCCATAGCGGCGACTGCGGAGGCCTCAATAGGCCAGACTATGGGTGGACATGGGGATGTGGACTGGACTTTGTGCCTTCCCCCACAGTGAGAACCATTGTGGGGGATGTTTTTATGTTTATTGAAAAATTCTTTAATATTGTGTGTTATCTTTATCTGTGTGCTGTATGGCAAGTCAAATTGCACTACACCAGTTGGTGTATGTGATAATAATGTCCTTTGTCCTTTGTAATTTATACCAAAACATCCAAGGTCCTGTGGGTGTAGTAAATGTTATTTTCATAGAAGTATGCTGTAAACTAATTTTCAGCTGTGTGCTCATGGGTGGCTCATACTGTTGTGGGCATCAGTGCACCATTGAAAACAACCCCTTTTACAAAGTACCAGCTAGCAAGAGTATGTTACATTAGCAATCAAATAGATCAGTCGATTGAAGAGCAGAGCATATTTGTCATTTCCATATTAACTCTTTATGCTAATTCAAATAATTAATTAAATATATAATCCTCATTGTGTTGAGAGAGTTATATGTGTCCATTGCTTGCTTGTTTGAATATGTCATTTCAGTTGAATTTGAAAATGGAGAATATTGTGTGTTCGGAGTAAGGCCCTCTCACATGACCCGACACAACACATCTTCAGGGCTGCCAACATTGGGTGAGAGTTGGGAGTGCGAATTACAAGAGACCAAGCCCGAGGGAGCGTAGCGACTGGGGGGGGGGGGTAGCCTTCCACAGTAGAGCCCAGGCTCTGACCAACACGTGCAGCACATGACTGATCTTAGTGTCTTCATGTATGAAAATCAGATTATAATCAAACACGGCCCATGTTGACCAACCTGGGTCTCACTGCGGTACTACTCCTGACCCTGGCTCCAATTGCATACCTTCTCTCATTCCTGACCCTGAGTCCAGTGCTGAACACTCCCCTGGTCCCAGCTTTGACTGCACACCTAGTACTATTCCAGACCTTGAATCTGGATGCCACACTTGACCTTGCTCAAGTTTCCATCTGATTACTCCTTGAGGATGTTCATCTACATGTTCAATTAATAAACAACGAGATTGGGTGCTAGCGTGTGTGTGTGTGAGATGGAGGGTGTGTGTGTGTATGAGATGGAGGGTGTGTGTGTGAGATGCAGGATGTGTGTGTGTGTGATGGTGTGTGTGTGTGTGTGATGGAGTGAGTGTGTGTGTGATGGGGATGTGTGTGTGATGGAGTGTGTGTGTGTGATGGAATGCGTCTGTGTGTGTGAGCCCACCAGCCGTGAGTGACTGAGCTGCCAGCCCACCAGCCGTGAGTGACTGAGCTGCCAGCCCACCAGCCGTGAGTGACTGAGCTGCCAGCCGACCAGGCCCGAGTGACTGAGCTGCCAGCCCAAGAATCCATTCGGCCCACAGTCCATACTAGCCCTCTGGAAACCAGTCCCTTCAGCCCACAACACCCATACTAGCTCTCCAGAAAGCCCCTCCACCCCCTTACTGGACACCAATATTGAAATGGTGGAGAGATGGAATATTGCGTTGGGGAACCAGTCCTTCCATGTGAACATGGGACGCAATGGGTCCCCCTTAGTCTAGTATATTATATTTTCATTAACTTTATTCTCTCATTTAGAGGTTTCTTAATAGTCACACCATGAAAACAGACCTTTCGGTTCAACTCATCCATGCTGACCAAGAAGCCCCATCTAAGCTGGATGCATTTGACCACATTTGACCACATTTGACCCATCTATCTATATATTCTTTATATATAGTCTGCGCTCCTCGGGGGAATGCAGCAAATCAATGCTGACATTGACTACCTAAAAAGAACTATGGGAACTCAGGTAGCAGCCTGTGAAACATTGCGGGAGGTTTCTGCTAAACTCGACGGTCGTCTGACTGCTGTGGAGGGGCCCTGTGGCCCGGACGCTACTTTTTCGGCTGCCTGCCTTTCTGCGGTGGAGATACAACCGGGCCCTGCGCCCAGTGCGACAGGTCTTTACTCGGCTGTGATGGAGAAGCCGCCGGGCACTGATCCTGCCCCCTTCACTCCCTCTGTGGTTAATGGATGGTTGACAGCAATGCCAGGTGGGTCCGACGATACACAACCAGCCCAGCCTGAAGGTCCAGCCCTGGGACGAACGCAGACCCCCGTGGAGCATGGTGGTGAAGGAAGGGCGCCGACTGAAGCAGGTACCTGAGAACTCTGCCCATCGACGCAGCTACACCTCGCACTGTAAAAACTCCAGCGAGGCGTGTGAGAAAGAAGACCGGCATAATCGGGACTGGTGTGGGTAGCAATATACTGGCTGTCAAAACAAAGATGGTAAAGGTATTTGCTACAAAGTTTGATCTCAGCTTAGACGCCAACACTCTCAGTGACTACTTAAAAACGAAGCTGGGTCGGGAAGTGATATGTAGGAAAATAGAGATGACACAGAGTAGATTCAGCTCCTTCTGTGTCACTGCTGAATGTAATGATGTGGCGGAACTGTATGATCCGCAGCTTTGGCCCGCTGGGTCTTTTGTCCGACGCTACTATGAGCCTCGTCGCCCAAGAGGAGCAGACGGAGGTCCGTCTGGTCCAGAGGAAGCCCCTCGCTCTCAGGATGAGGAGCTGCTGCACGGTAATGATGCTGGGGTGCCTGTCGCATCTGTGGGCGAGGACGGGATGAATGCCAGCTGCTCCGCAGGGAGCGACAAAATACATTAAATGCATGTTGTTTCATACAACACTCGCGGCTTGCGAGTAGGACATTCTGCTACTGATAGATCAAGACGTTTGGTGGTGGACACACTGCTAGACCAATGTGACATTCTGTGCCTGCAAGAAACTTGGATGGCGAAACAAGATCTGGATAAGTTGAACACTCTACACATGAACTTCCATGGGGCTGGAGAGTCCACTACCGACCTCAGTACGAGGCTGGTTCGGGGTAGGATAGCTGGTGGTGTAGCTATACTGTGGAACATCAAATATGACTCACTGGTGAAGGTGGTGCGACTAAATGTTGATTGGGCCATAGGGCTGGAGTGTAATTATAATGAAAATAAATTTACTGTCTTAAATGTTTATACACCGTATGAATCATATGAGCATGAGGACGAGTTTTTGAACAGATTAGCTTTTATTCAGTCCTTTATAGAGGACAACAGCTCATCTTGTGTCTATGTCATGGGTGATTTTAATGCTGACTTGTCAGATAGCAAATCTTTATTTGCAGCACATATGCAGCAGTTTTGTAATGAGTCTAAATTAATTCTATTGAGTAAAGCTCTGTTGCCTGACACAAGTTTTACCTATGTTAGTGAAGCGTGGCACACAACATCTTGGTTAGATCATATTGTGACCACAGCTGATGCTCATGCCTCACTGGAAAAGCTGGAGATTTGTTATGAACTTGCCACCTCTGATCACATACCTATTGCTGCACGGTTAAATGTTGAGAATGTCCCCCTGCTGTCCAGTAATAATAATGCTGCTTCCTCAAGTAAACTGGACTGGTCAAAACTGAGCAGGGAGGTTATGGCCGGATACTCACTGCGAACGGACAGTTTTTTAAATAATATTGCATTGCCTCAAGAGGCCCTAATGTGCTCAGATATGAATTGTAAGGACGTGCAACGCGCTGAAAAACTCTGTGCCATGTATGATGTTATTGTGAAATGTCTCATTGCTTCCAGTGATCCCTTTTGTAAAAGTAAATGTAAGGTACCCAACATCAGACCTGGGTGGAATGAGTTTGTGGCTGAGAAGTACGCTGAGGGCAGACTCGCTTGCCAGGAAGCTACAGAATAACAACCTTACTAACTTCTGGAAAGAGGTCAAAGTTATGAATAATAGTAAAACACCCCTACCATCGGACATTGAAGGTGTTAGTAGCCCAGAAAAAATTGCTGAGAGTTGGCGTGAGCACTACCGTAACCTGTTTAACTGTGTTAAAAGTAACCCAGTTAGAATCAATCATGAACATATTGATCTCTCTGTAGATATGGTAGTTAGGGCAGCAGATGTCTATGATGCCATTAACATGTTGGATAACAACAAAGCCTGCGGTATGGACTGCATTAATGCAGAACATCTAAAATATGCCAGCTATAAGCTCTGCCCTTTGCTTTCCATGTGCTTTAATGGTTGTCTGGTTCATGGTGTCCTGCCAAATGCTATTATGTCTGTAATGTTAGTGCCTGTGCTTAAAGATAAGGTTGGTAAGCTCAACAGTATGGATAATTGCCGACCTATTGCTTTAGCCAGTATCTTATCTAAAGTACTGGAGAGAATACTGTTGACAAAGCTGGAAATGTTTGTCCTTACCACTGACAATCAGTTTGGGTTCAAAAGGAAACATGGAACTGACCTGTGTATCTATGCTCTTAAGAGATTGTGTTCAGGTACACAAGCCTGAATTCATCTGTATTTCTATGTTTTATTGATGCGTCCAAGGCATTTGATAGAATTAATCATGAACATTTGTTTGTAAAATTGCTAGATAGAGGTGCCCCTAAATTATTAGTGAGACTTTTAGTATTCTGGTATGCCCATCAAACGTTTCAGGTTAAATGGGACAATGTTGTATCTGCTCCATTCTGTGTTAGTAACGGAGTGCGGCAAGGAGGAATTTTGTCTCCTATTTTATTTAATGTTTATATGGACGAACTGTCAAATCAGATAAATAGGTTAAAAACTGGCTGTCTTGTGGGCAACACTATTGTTAACCATCTTATGTATGCAGACGACCTGGTCCTGCTCTGTCCATATAGTGCTGGGCTGCAGCAGATGTTGAAGGTGTGCTCTCAGTATGGCCTTGATTATGACATTAAGTACAACGCTAAGAAAAGCCGCATAATGGTAGTTAGGAGCGCTGAGGACAGGGAATCAACTTTTCCGACCTTTTATTTGTCAGACGGTCCTCTTGCTGTGTGTGAGGAAATTAAATACTTAGGTCATGTCATATCCGATGACTGGACGGATGACAAAGACCTTTACCGACAGCGCTGTAAAACTTATCTTCAAGCGAACATGCTTATAAGGAAGTTTATATGTGCTCTGACTCTGTGAAGTGTTCCCTGTTCAGAACCTACATCACACCGTTGTATACAGCCCAATTGTGGTCAAAGTATAAGAAAAAGAGTATGCAAAGACTCAAGGTAGCATACAATGATGCAATGAGGTTGCTACTTCGTGTCCCTAGGTGACATAGTGCCAGTCAATTGTTTGTGTCCACTAGAGTGCCAACCTGTGAGGCACTCTTAAGACAGCTGATGTTTAGTTTTATGTGTCACCTGGACAAGTCAGAGAACCACATAATAGAAGCCCTAGTCAGCCCTCTGAAAAGCTGCTATAGATTCACTTCTAGGCTAAGACTGCATTGGTGCAATAGCTTGTATATTTTATAGGCTAATATGCAATTTTTTTAATGTATTTTTGTATCTTATTTTTTTTCTGTTTGATGTGTTATATGGACCTGTGTCTGTAATAAAGCTTTAATAATAATAATAATATTACTAAAACTCTCATCTTGACCACTTCCTGTCGTTGGAAATAAATTTGCGCTAAAATGATCCCCCATAGCGCTACAATTTTTCGCCACCTTACTCACCATTCTCCTCTGCTGCAAGTCAAATAAGTTTTGTTCCGATCAGTGAAATAGTACAAAAGTTATGAAGGTTTTGAAGGTTCCCCCTCCCCCACAGCCCCCACTCTACCACACCTTCATACGCCCCCTCCCCCACACACCCTCTCCCCCACCCCTCCTCCACATTCCCCCACACCTCCCCTCCCCCACAACCCACCCTCCCCCACCCCCTACACCCTCCCCCAACCCCCACATCCCCTCCCCCCACCCCTCCCCCCACCTCTTCCGCAACACCCTCCCCCACACCTCCCCTCCTCCCCACACCCTCCCCCTACACCCTCCCCCCACCCCCAGACCCCCTCCCCCCACCCCGTTGGAGGGGACCAGGCCTCCCGTGTAATTGGAGCTTATATATGTTTGAATGCTTTTGATTCCCCTACTCTGGGTAAAAGAGTCTGTGCATTCAAATACTCAACACCCTAACTGATGGGCCAATGTACCAAAGGCCTTTTTGACCACTATCTGACCACTCACTATCTACCGATGATTGAACCTCTCTTTATTAATCTACCTCACTTTTAATAGTGTATCATTGTTTCTGGATGCCAGAGACATTTAAAACTCTTAAAATCACCGAGCTTACAGAGTTAAAACTCTTAAAATCACCTAGCTTACAGTTACCAAAGTTCCATTCCTAAATTTGCTGGCTATCAAATTTGACATGGGTGTTTCAGGGGCAGGGTCTTGGTACTGCAACACTCACCATCATTCCCAATCCTGTTGCTGGCTGCATGATATGAAGGTCACTGACAATAACTTTCTTATCTGGACTGAGTGCTGCTGTGGATAGACTGAAGGATATGATCCTGGGCCAGAGATTGAGATGCGATCATAAGATCATGAATTCAAAAATGAAAGAATCATAATTAGGTCATTCGGCCCATCAAGTCTACTCCACCATTCAATCATGATTGATCTTTCTCTCCCTCCTAACCCCATTCACCTGCCTTTTCCCCATAACCTCTGACACCTGTACTAATTAAGAATCTATCTATCTCTGCCTTAAGTATATCCACTGACTGCCTCCACAGCCTTCTGTATCTAATAATTCCACAGATTCACCGCTCTCTGACTAAAGAAATTCCTCCTCATCTCCTTCCTAAAAGAGCATCCTTTAATTCTGAGGTTATAACCTCTAGTTCTAGACTCTCCCACTAGTGGAAACATCCTCCCCACATTTACTCTATCCAAGCCTTTCACTATTCTGTACGTTTCAATGAGGTCCCCCCTCATTCTTCTAAACTCCAGCGAGTACAGGCCCAGTGCCGTCAAACGCTCATCACGTGTTAACCTACTCATTCTGGGATAGCAATAAAGTGTGAGTATAACCAGAAAGGTATTGACAGTCAAAATCTGAAATAAATGTAAATCTTACATTGGTCATATTAATACATGCTGCAGTTTTCTTTAGCCATGCTTGTGGAACCTCACTAAGTATACTTGTGTCTGTGGACCAATGTCATGCATAATAGGTGGTTTCCTCCATTAAATACTAGATTTACACATAATTTTGAATTTTATTCTTTCATTGCACATTCATTAAAAAAATGTTCATGCTGATTAGCTACTCGGAGTCAAGCTTTAGAATCAAAGCAGAGGGTATCTGGACGAATATTATTGGATTCATTCCAAGACATTAGTGGTTAATGCAATGCAGAGATCTGCAGACTAGCAAGGGTGTAATTTGATCCCTGTCATCTGTGTACAGTGAGTTATTATATAACGATGAAAGGTTTCAGCAGGCAAAGCTTCAAATTGGAACGTTTGATCCTGTTACAAATAGATTTCATGTATATAAAAGTCTGAGGTTAAAATTATGTACTTGGCTGTGCTTAATAACGCAGCAAAAATGCAGTTTGCAATGCAGTTTTTCTTTGCCTGTTGCCGATGGAAAGAGATTAAAAACCCCAGACTAATTCACCCAGGCAATTGCTGTCATGGAAGCAACATTTATAAAATTCAGAAGGTAATGGCTGGAAATTTAATTCTGACATGCTCTCCCTATGGCAAGGTTCCTCACCACCAGTGTGAGGAAATTTATTTCTGACATGCTCTCCCTATGGCAAGGTTCCTCACCACCAGTGTGCTATCACAAAACAGTCACAGAGACATTTACTTTAGTAGGTCTTTAAGGAATCTGAAATTGCCAATAATGGAAAAAAAAAGATCAGGGCCAATCTAGAGTTATTTGTTTGGAGCTGCTGAAACTTCAGTAAGTCCCAGACATCCATGTGTGCACTGCCAAATGCAGTAGTCCAACTTAATATATAACAGATGGAGCCTCATGTATGACTACTGTCGATTGCTGGACTTGATGGGCCCTGAAGTGTTGACATTACACAGTGTTTGCTGGAGAATTGCTGCTCAGATCCTATGCCAAGCCAAGCCTGATACCATTGCTGAGATCTTGTTGAATTCAAGAGGGATTCTAGGCCAGTTGTGAAGTGGTTTACAATGTTGAAGGCATACAAACCCTATTGAAATGCTTCACAGCTTCGACAAGAGAAAAAGCTGTGTCCTTATTTGCCTTCCATCACAGCCTATCCATCAGGGGTTCTCCAGGGGCAGATCCTAAACAATATACTATATACTGCCCAAGGACGAGTGGACATGTGGACCATGTGGACTGGCCCAAGCAGGGCCAACAAAATTACCACTTCACATCTGGACCAGATGCGTCTGAGCACAAGCGGTTGCATGCAGGCGGTGCCTGTTGGGCAGAGCACCAACATCTGTCCCATCATGTCTCTACTGATTCAGCATTAGCTTTTCTGGTGTCACTGGAAGATTAATATACAGGTCAAAAACTAAAAGCATTCTCAATAAACCTGGACAATATCCATTCTGCTTTATTAAGACTGCCTGTCCCCACATGTGGTGAAAGAAGACATACTTTCACCTAGAAAAGAACAATGAATGCAATAGCAGAATGCAAATTGCCAACATGAAACATATTCCTTGATTCTGTATAAATATCTTGGTCTTCCTTCAGCAGCTAGGGTGACATAAAGAAGAAGAAATTCTCCTTATGTGTGACTCTCACCCCAAGGCATGATTTTCTCCTGTTAAAGCAGCTTGGACTGAAGATCATGGAATTCCTTCCTTTGAGAAGATTGGGAGAATCCAGTTTATCCAATTGTACTCCAAGATCATTCCCATTGTGGGGAAAATGTTTCTTTTAACAGATAAAACTTATTCATGAACAAAATATTCATGAATTAATTCATTTCTATATGTATGCATTCCCTTTATCTAAATCTATTAAATTATTTATGACAGTACAGGTGCACAACCTTTTATCCGAAAACCTTGGGACCAGACACTTTTCGTAATTCGGAATTTTTCGGCTTTCGGAATGGAAGATTTTTAGCGTAGATTTTAACGGCTGGCTCAGTGGTAGAGTGCTCGGCTCATATCCGCAAGGTCGCGAGTTTGCGCCTCGATCCCGGCAGTTACTCGATCGCGGGTTTGAGTCTTCAATGTAGTTTTTTCTTGCAGAATAGGAGAGAATAGGGAGGGTTAGGCTGGGATCATTCTCGGCGAGATGATCTTAGTGCAGGAGACAAGTGTAGGAGAGGTGTACTGACTGTGTGGGCAGAACTTTGGAAGTGATTACCCACCATTCTCAAAAGCCGCTGTGTCTCCCTGTCCCTGGGATAGCAGGGGGCGATCAAACAGCACAATACCCCCCCTCCCCCTCCAACTCCAGAGGAACCCGCTCCCCGATGGGCCACTCCGGCGACAAGTGGCAGTTCGCCCACAGCCCGAGCTGCGCCACCCCAAGAACAAGACGTACCTTGCACACCATCAGCTTCTGCCCTTACGGGGAGCGTGTTCCTCTGGAGTTGGAGCGGGACTGGGCTGGAGTTGCTGATCTGGGATCTCCGTGCTTGCAGTGGGCCTGGGGGTCGGTGTCCTGATGAGGGGGCGCAGCTCGGGCTGTGGGCGAACTGCCACTTGTCGCCGTAGCGGCCCATCGGGGAGCGGCTTCTGGTGGTCCTGACGTCTCCGGCCAGTTTGCAGTTTTCCTCTGGAGTTGGAATGGGGCTGGGCTGCTGCTGGCTGTGGGTCTCTGGGATCTCCTTGCTTGCAGTGGGCCTGGGGGTCGGTGTCCCGTTGGTCCTGACGTCTCCGGTGACTGGCACGGTCCTGCTGGAATCGCCGACGCGAAGACAGTGTAAAGCCCCCGCGCCGGTGCAATGGGCGGGGAGCTGGAGAGGGGAGGGAAGGGGTCACACACATGGCCGGGAAGCAGAGTGGTGTAGGTGGGGTGAAACTGAAGGGAGCGACAATCTGCTGCTGCCTGCCCGCTGAGTTAAAAAGTTCCCACGCAAGACTCACGATACACTGTGTATCGTGAGTCTACCGTGGGAACTTTTTAACTCAGCGGGCAGGCAGCAGCAGATTGTCAATTATTAACCCTCCCGCGCAATATACCCTCACCTTCTCTTTTATGAATGGGGATTTAGTTCCCCTTTCTTCGAGGACCGACCGGAGGTTCCGCTGTCACCTCTGCGGGCCGCCCTCGGTGAACGTCTTCAAGGACCTTTCTTCAAGGACCGAAAAAATGTCCGCTATTCAGAGCTTTTCGTTATTTGGAATTTCGGATAAAAGATTGTGCACCTGTAATATACACACTTTTAAGATCATGATGTGCGTGCGTGCAGTGTGTGATATCTGGATTAAGACAACAAATATTTCACTAGAGTCTTCTTCAAATGGATGGTATGTTCAAAATTTCCTTTTACAATATTGTGACATTACTTCTGGAACTTTCTAGGCTTGTGACCGCATAACACTTCAGAGTCTAGAAGCCCAACTCCTGCTTTCGCACAAAGCAAATGCGATAACTCAGAAGCAAGTGATACACATCTTGACACCCCAAAGCCTTACCACAGGGGGAGTGTGATTAACTAAATTACCTGGCAAACTGCTGCTTTTATTTGTTTTTATTTACCTGCATTAAGGGATCATTTACAGTAGTCAATTAATCCACATTTTTGAGATGCGAGAAGAAATAGGAGGAAACCCACATGGAGCGCAGGAAACTCCACGCAGATAGCATCCGAAGTCAGGATTGAACTTGAATCTCTGGGATTGTGAGGCAACAACACTGTACCTCTGCACTGCCCTCAATATCAATGAGACATGGGCAATAAATACGGTATTTACCACTGATGTCAAGATCCTGAAAAAATAATAAATAGGAAAATTCTCTTGAGCTTCATCTTATCAAGGACTTCAAAATTTCTTCCTCCCTCCCTTTCTTCCTCCCTACCCACTCCTTTTCCTCAACAATATACGTGGTTAAATCCTTAACATTGCATCATTGATTAAAAGCAATGATAAAGAGTTAAAACATTAACCCTTTTACTCTCTCTTCTAAATTGCCTGAGCCGCAGAATATTTCAAGTTCTTATTTTTCCTTTCTGTTTATCTTATTTAATGCTTGCTTTTTAGGCTCTTTTGTATGCTGCAGATTTGAAAAACATAAACAGGGATTAGTTTGTGCTCCGTTTATCTGCAGGAAACCATTTACACATGACCAATTTGTGAATATTTTATTGCAAAAAATTTTACTTTGTAAAACAGGTACATTTTTGTAACAAATGTATATTTAGCCTTATGTCACCTCAAACACCTGGGATAAATTCCTTAGTTAGCAAAAGCATAAAGAGAAAGCTAAGGATGTAGTTTCCAGTTTCAATGTTGAATATCACAAAGGGCTTTGAAAGCCTGCGGATTAATGTGACCTTCTCATCTTACATGTATGCTCTCTTAAGCGTGCAGTCAGGTGGTCAAGACGACTTCGATGTAAATCTCAACAGCACACAAATGATTTATTTTCAAACAGAAATGAATAAATCTCACGTGCAAATATAAATGAAGACCAAATCGCAGTGTTATAGATTCTGTGCTGCACTCTGTATTAGGAAAATGACAGCACCACTAATTTATGCTCCATTTCTTCAAGGCAAATAACATCAGTCTGTTTCTATGTCATATGTGTTCATGAGATTATAACAAAGACCAATTGGCTTATTTTAACTCCCCGCGTAGGAAGAATCCCCAACAATGTAGCACTCAACTGGTTCTAAATGGGAAATATTATTTCAAATATTATTTGCTTTGTGTATGAATTAATTCTTTCTGATATTAACATTGCTTTTAGCCAAACATGATTAACCAGAATCATTGTTTTTGGAGGGGGGGTTTAATATTTTTCCTGTTTTAAAAGATGCATTCACTTGATTTATTTCAAAGAAAAGTGTTTCTTCTCAGTGCTGATGCAACAGATCAGTCTCATAATCTCATTGCACCATGCCTACAGGGCACCAATGGTTTTCATGAGAAAATTGGATATGGTACTTTGATTACGGTCAGGATTGAAGAATGTTAGCATGATAGCCTCTGACTTAAACATTGGTTATTTGATATCATAATTCAGCATTCTTTTCAGTTCTATGGAACTCCAAATTACCCAGTGTGGAAGAATGCATCATCGAGTCACAGTTTAGGAAATTAGGTTTGTGCATTCAATTTATTGTGCAAATGGTTTGGATCAAGCAGACTAACCTTTCTAACGAACACTTCAATCTATATTATACAGTATTCCTTTTAAGTGAAATAATGATGGAAAGAAATGCCCAAAAATGTATGACTAATTCATTGGAATGGTTCAAAGGATTATCTGGTGCACAACTATGCATGTTTTTCAATCAGTATCCTAATCCATTTTCTGTATTAATTTTTATAATCATTTGAAAGTTTTATCCTTTGTATAGGTTATGTTTTGGCGCCGTCCTGTAGGGGGTATGGCTGCCTAGCCTGCAGCTGTCTGTTTTTTTTCATCTCTTTTTCTTATTTTTAGTTAGTTTAGTGTTTTGTTTTGAGGAGTTCTAGCTTTTTTATGTGTGGGGGAGGGGGGGGGGGGGAGGGGGAAATAAATTTTCAGGGTCCCTACCTGGTCGGAGATGCAGCTTTTCTCCGGGCTGCAGCTTCGACCCGTCCCCGCGCCCTACCAGCGGGCCTGGAGCGGCGTCTCCTGAGGGGACCGCCTGGAGCTTCGGCATCGGCGGCGGCGGCGGCACCGGCTCAGCAGCGGCGGCGGCACCGGATCAGTGGCGGCGGCACCGACTCAGCAGCGGTGGCGGCGGCACCGGCTCAGAGTCGGCACCGGCTCAGCGGCGGCGGCACCGACTCAGCAGCGGCGGTGGCGGCACCGGCTCAGAGTCGGCGGCGGCACCGGCTCAGCAGCGGCGGCGGCACCGGCGGCAGCGGTACCGGCTCAGCATCGGCGGCGGCGGTGCTGCGGGTCGGAGGACGGCGGTGCAGCGCTGGAGCGCCATTGCGGGGCTGGCGGTGACTTCGCTGAAACTCCGGTAACTGGAGCTGGGTCCGTTGCGGAGCTGCGGGTCTGTGGAGCGGCTGCGGGCGGCGGCGCTGAACTTTCCATCGGGAGCCTGGGATCTCTTGTTGAGATCGCCAGTTGAGCTCCATTCGGCGCGGCCCTGTCGGCTCCGGAAGCCACGGTCTCGACTAAGGAGGCCCGACTATGGGTGGACATGGGGATGGGACTGGACTTTGTGCCTTTCCCCACAATGGGAACCATTGTGGGGGGATGTTTTGATGTTGAAACTATCTATTACTGTCATGTTGTATTCTTTTTTTATGTGCTGCATGGCAAAAAGAATTTCACTACACCTAAAGGTGTATGTGACCAAATAAAATTTGAACTTGAACTTGAACTTGAGGTCTTGGGTTATTTTTGTTTTCTTCAAATCAATTATTGGCTCAAATTTGGGATCTTCATGAATGAATAGTTTTAGTTTCTAAATAAATGCAACTCATTGATATACATTTATAGCAGCATCGGCCATTAGGACATTTCTGTGAGCAGTTGTGCTCGTCCTAGCTCCTCTGACGTTACACAGGGACACTAAGTGCTGGAGTAATTCAGCAGGTAAGGCAGCATTTCTGGAGAAATGGGGTTGAGAGGGAAAGATAGATCAGCCATGATTAAATGGCAGAGTACACTTGATGGGCCAAAAGGCCTGATTCTGCTCCTATCACTTGTGAACTTATGAGAACATGGATAGGTAACATTTCAGGTTGGAAACCGTCTTCAGATTGCCACTAATTTCAGTGCCACTCTGTTTCCTTAAGACAATTAAATCTAATCAATTTACTTCTTGAAGGCAGTCTAGAACTAGGGGAGATGGAATAAATTTAAAGGAGATTTGAGGGGTAGGTTTTTCACATGGGGAGTGGTGAATATCTGGAATGTGGTTCCCTGGAAAGTGGTGAAGGCAGATACAATTACAATCTTTATAAGTAATTTAGATGGTTGGGGCCATTCCTAGCCTGTAACCAAACGCCCTGGCCGCGATTTGAAATATGGATTATTATTTTGATTAATTATAAAAATTTCACACTTATGTGAGAACAAAAATACTGTAATTTTATAAGATAAGCATATTCTTCTCTTGTCTGGGGGAAAGTGTCTAAACTAGCAGATTCTGTCAAATATAAACACCCTGTCAGTTTACGCACAAATAATGCAGCAAGAATAGATTGGCCATCTCTTAATTCAATGGATTTGCATCTTGCTAGTTAAGGAGCACGTTTCATCAATTGTATTTCCTATTAAGGAGGGCTCCAAATTTCAGCCCAACTAAAAAGTTTAATAAAAGTGTAAATTGAGAAATTAAAAATCATTGGGTCTATGATTGGAATAGAGTTCAAACCTTGAAAGGGGAATTGGACTGCTTGGCTCTTTTTCAACTGACAGGGATTAGATTACGTTGATAAATCGCTCGAGATGTACTGGTGGGTAGGCTTCAATATCTTTATGTTTATGTCAAAGGCAAGGAGATATATTCAAATGGAATGTATGTTCAAAATTTCCCTTTACAATATTGTGACTGCATCTGATTTATTCATTCTTTGAAAGCAGCTCTTGTTTGGAATCTATGAATATATTTGCAATTGATTTATATTTGACTAGCTGTTTGCTTCTACCGATGGATATCAAGCCTGGCACTTAGAAGTTTCCAAAGGTATGTGATGTTGCAATATTCATTCTTTCAAATTATATTTCTCTTTCAAGAAAAGTTGCAAAGTAGGATGCAACACAAAAAATAATAGATGTAATGTCTCGGGTACATTAACTAGTGCACCATCTCTCAAAGATTCTACGACTATTATCATCCAATGCGTTGTTGTACGAACTATTCTCATCCTTTTACAGAACTCAGAAGCACATAACATATTGAAGAGCATTAGAAAAAGTGGTTTTCCATGTGATTGATTGGACCACAGTTTCTAATTGACTGACACACAGTGCATTCAATTATTTTTGTTGGGCGGTACAGTGGCACAGCTGGTAGAGCTACTGCCACACAGCGCCAGAGATCCAGGTTCGATCCTGACCTCAGGTGCTGTCTGTGTGGAGTTGGCACATTCTCCCTGTGACTACAAAGGTTTGCTCTCAGTGCTCCGGTTTCCTCCCACTTTCTAAGGACCTGCAGGTTTGTAGGTTATTTGGCCTCTGAAAATTGGCTCTGGTGTGCAGGGAATGGATGTGAAAATGGGATAACTTAGGACTAGCGTGAGGAGGTGATTGATGTTTGGTGTGATCTTGCTGGGTCGAAGGGCCTGATTCCACACTGTATCTTTCAATCAATCAATCAATTTGGTTGTGAGATTCCAGTAGCTCTTGTGGAAGCAGCCGGCACTGCAAATTATAGACATGGATATTTTTTTTGCTGGCCCTCCTGGTTTAGCCCTGGGGCAGTGGAGCTTCTGCTTACCTGCAGCATCTAGGGGTTGTGCATTATAGTTTTTGCATGTCCTTTGTGTTTCTAGAGTTGCTCTCCACAGGTTATCAGCAAAGAGAGAGAGTTGTGTCTCCATATTGTAACCTTATCAAATTCTTCCTATGTTACTGTGATGTAGAAATTTCAGCACTCATTTTAATTTAGTTTAGTTTAGAGATACAGTGTGGAAACCGGCCCTTCGACCAACTGAGTTCACGCCGACCAACGATCATCCATACACTAGATCTATCATACATACTTGGGACATTTTTTAGAGAAACCAATTAACCTACAAGCCTGCACGTCTTTGGAGTGTGGGAGGAAACCGGTGTACTCGGAGAAAACCCACAAATTGCCTGTCTATTTGGTCTCCAGCTTCAATTGAATTAGGCTCAAATATAAATATCTATTCCACTGATTGCTGACACCTAGTCAAGATCTTTTCATTGTACTCATTTGAATTTTATTTACAAAATACACCCATTAAATATTTGTAACCATTTTATTTATCCATCAATTTCAAATCTTTCATGCCTCTAAATTGTTTGCAGTGCAGCAGCAATTCTAGGAATAAGCTAGATGCCAGATAAAATTGCAATTGGTTCTCTACAGACCAATAATTGTGTAACTACTGCTCCGTATTTCTTAAGCTTTTACATACTCGTTTAACACAACCTATTGGGGCCAAGGAAAGAGCGTTCACGTCGCGGCCCTGTTTCAACCAATCTTTCCACCACCACGCACAAGAAGCACAAGAAGCGCAAGACTGACACCATTGTGCAGATGCCGAGAAGTGTGTTCAGCTCTGGCTGAACAACTTCTAATCTTGTGTGTGGACTCGATAAGAAGAAGAACACAACCTATTGATTACAGATTCAGCCATTTCAATTGACAGTGTCAAACCGTGCTCCTGGATAAAAATTACAAATCTTTTCACCCCTTTCCGGAATTAAATGTTTCATGGCATTGGCCTTGTCCAGCTTAGCTCTTATTTTAAGGATGTTTAAGAAAGAACTGTAGATGCTGGTAAAATCGAAGGTAGACACAAAATGCTGGAGTAACTAAGCGGGTGAGGCAGCATCTATGGAGAGAAGGAAGTCTGAAGAAGGGTCTCGACCCAAAATGTTACCAATTCCTTCCCTCCATAGATGCTGCCTCGCCCGCTGAGTTACTCCAGCATTTTGTGTCTACCTTCTTATTTTAAGGACACAGCTTCTGGCTTTTTTCCCTCCAAATTCAGAGAGTAACAAGTTAGAAAATGTCTTACAATATCAATCTAAAACATAAGCAAAACATTGTAGATGTTGAAAGCTGTAATAAAGTTTAGTTTGATCAATACACATCTGTTCACATAGTTTAGTTCATTTATTGCTGGTATTATTGTAGTGAATTTGCAAATCTACCTACCCTAAGACCATATACTTTTTCTGAAGCAATGTGGTGAGGAGTGAATCTATTACTTACTAGACTAAGTGGGACCCGTTGGGTCCCAGCATCACACAGGAGGGCTGGCCATCCAACGCAATATTCCACCTCTCCACCAATTCTAATATAGGTGGCCAGTTGGGGGGGGGGCTTTCTGGAGCACTAGTATGGGTGTTATGGGCTGAAGGGACTGGTTTCCAGAGGGCTAGTATGCAAATTGTGCGCCAAATGGATTCTTGGGCTGGCGTCTCAGTCAATCAAGCCTGTTGTGCTGGCAACTAACTCACTCACGGCTGGTGGGCTGGTAGTTGACTCACGGCTAATCCTTGAAATTCTATTTCAAGCAGGGTATAAGGCTACCAAATTCAAGTGCAGTTTCTTACCACTTCTAGCAGGGTGCAAGGCCACCAAATTCAAGTGCAGTTTCATACCATTTGAAGTAGGGTGCAAAGCCACTAAAGACAGCAAGTCGTGACCTCTCCCTCCTCCATCTTGCAGAGACCGAGCCACACCCACATTACCGGGTTTTATAACCCCTCCCCCCCCCACCGGAAAAGGTGTGGCTTTCATGGAGTGATTGACAGGAGAGAGATTCTCAACATTTTCTTAAAAACTAATA
The DNA here is from genome assembly GCF_010909765.2 of Amblyraja radiata. NCBI lineage: Eukaryota > Metazoa > Chordata > Chondrichthyes > Rajiformes > Rajidae > Amblyraja > Amblyraja radiata. Next base: position 123,731,353 of record NC_045956.1, read on the forward strand.
ACACTTTTATTTTTCATTGATGGGAAGAATTCTCTGCACCTGCTCAGCGGAGGGGGACTGAGTAAGATGGCCAAAAATCACAGCCGTATGTGGTAGCGTTTTATCTAAAATCAATATACAGTGCAAACAGGAAGTAAGTGCATTTACAGTAGTGCCTTTTAACTTCAGGCCAAAGCACCCAAGCCACCATTTGCAGTAAGTAATGCATTTCAACTTCATGCCACCATTTGCAGTAAGTGGTGCCTTTCAACTTCAAGCCAATGCACCCACGCCACCATTTGCAGTAAGTAGTGGCTTTCAACTTCATGCCACCATTTGCAGTAAGTGGTGTCTTTCAACTTCAAGCCACACCCAAGCCATCATTTGCAGGAAGTAGTGCCTTTCAACTTCAAAGCTCCCAAGCCACCATTTGCAGTAGGTAGTGCCTTTCAACTTCATGCCACCATTTGCAGTAAGTAATGCCTTTCAACTTCAAGCCATTGCATCCACGCCACCATTTGCAGTAGGTAGTGACTTTCAACTTCAAGCCACACCCAAGCCATCATTTGCAGGAAGTAGTGCCTTTCAACTTCAAAGCTCCCAAGCCGCCATTTGCAGTAAGTAGTGCATTTCAACTTCATGCCACCATTTGCAGTAAGTAATGCATTTCAACTTCATGCCACCATTTGCAGTAAGTAGTGCCTTTCAACTTCAGGCCAATGCACCCAAGCCACCATTTGCAGTAAGTAGTGCCTGTCAACCTCATGCCACCATTTGCAGTAAGTAGTGCCTTTCAACTTCAAGCCAAAGCACCCAAGCCACCATTTGCAGTAAGTAGTGCCTTTCAACTTCAACTCACAATTTGCAGTAATAGTGCCTTTTCTACTTCAAGCCAAAGCTCCCAAGCCACCATTTGCAGTAAGTAATGCATTTTAACTTCAAGCCATTGCACCCAAGCCACCATCTGCAGTAAGAAGTGCCTTTCAACTTCAAGCCACACCCAAGCCACCATTTGCAGTAATAGTGCCTTTCAACTTCAAGCCAAAGCAACCAAGCCACCATTTGCAGTAATAGTGCCTTTCAACTTCAAGCCAAAGCTCCCAAGCCTCCATTTGCAGTAAGTAGTGCCTTTCAACTTCATGCCACGATTTGCAGTAAGTGGTGTCTTTCAACATCAAGCCACACCCAAGCCACACCCAAGCCATCATTTGCAGTAAGTGGTGTCTTTCAACTTCAAGCCACACCCAAGCCATCATTTGCAGTAATAGTGCCTTTCAACTTCAAGCCAAATCTTCCAAGCCACCATTTGCAGTAAGTAGTGCCTTTGAACTTCATACCAAAGCTCCCAAGCCATCATTTGCAGTAAGTAGTGCCTTTCAACTTCATGCCACCATTTGCAGTAAGTGGTGTCTTTCAACTTCAAGCCACACCCACGCCATCATTTGCAGTAAGTGGTGTCTTTCAACTTCAAGCCACACCCAAGCCACCATTTGCAGTAAGTGGTGTAGTTCAACTTCAAGCCACACCCAAGCCATCATTTGCAGTAAGTAGTACCTTTCAACTTCAAGCCACACCCAAGCCACCATTTGCAGTAAGTAGTGCCTTTCAACTTCAAGCCAAAGCAACCAAGCCACCATTTGCAGTAATAGTGCCTTTCAACTTCAAGCCAAAGCAACCAAGCCACCATTTGCAGTAATAGTGCCTTTCAACTTCAAACCAAAGCTCCCAAGCCACCATTTGCTGTAAGTAATGCTTTCAACTTCAAGCCAAAGCACCCAAGCCACCATTTGCAGTAAGTAGTGCCTTTCAACTTCATGCCACCATTTGCAGTAAGTAATGCCTTTCAACTTCAAGCCATTGCACCCAAGCCACCATTTGCAGTAAGTACTGCCTTTCAACTGCAAACCAAAGCACCCAAGCCACCATTTGCAGTAAGTAGTGTCTTTCAACTTCATGCCACCATTTGAGTAAGTAGTGCCTTTCAACTTCAGGCCAATGCACCCACGCCCCCCATTTGCAGTAAGTAGTGCCTTTCAACTTCAAGCCACACCCAAGCCATCATTTGCAGTAAGTAGTGCCTTTCAACATCATGCCACCATTTGCAGTAAGTGGTGTCTATCAACTTCAAGCCACACCCAAGCCACCATTTGCAGTAAGTAGTGCCTTTCAACGTCAAGCCAAAGCAACCAAGCCACCATTTGCAGTAAGTAGTGCCTTTCAACTTCAAGCCAAAGCGTGTCTATTGGTTCTAAAGCTTGCAAAAAATTGTCTATTGGTTCTAAAGCTTGCAAAAAAATGTCTACTGGTTCTAAAGCTTGCAAAAAATGTCTCTATTGGTTCTAAAGCTTGCAAAAAAATGTCTCTATTGGTTCTAAGCTTGCAAAAATATGTCTATTGGTTCTAAAGCTTGCAAAAATATGTCTCTATTGGTTCTGAGATATTTTTGCAAGCTTTAGAACCAATAGACATATTTTTGCAAGCTTAGAACCAATAGAGACATTTTTTTGCAAGCTTTAGAACCAATAGAGACATTTTTTGCAAGCTTTAGAACCAATAGACACTTTTTGCAAGCTTTAGAACCAATAGACATTTTTTTTGCAAGCTTTAGAACCAATAGACATTTTTTTGCAAGCTTTAGAACCAATGGACATTTTTTTGCAAGCTTAGAACCAATAGACATTTTTCTGCAAGCTTTAGAACCAATAGACATTTTTTTGCAAGCTTTAGAACCAATAGAGACACTTTTTGCAAGCTTTAGAACCAATAGACACTTTTTGCAAGCTTTAGAACCAATAGACACTTTTTGCAAGCTTTAGAACCAATAGACATTTTTTGAAAGCTTTAGAACTAATAGACACTCTTTTGCAAGCTTTAGAACCAATATACATATTTTTGCAAGCTTTAGAACCAATAGACACTTTTTTTGCAAGCTTTAGAACCAATAGACACATTCTGCAAGCATTTTAGAACCACTAAGGGCACTTACATTTGGGTAGACATGTGTTCAGTGTTATTCACAGCTCAGAGAAACGTGACCCTCTGCCTTCCTCCATCTTGAAGAGTGAGTGAGGCACACCACTTCCTGGTTTTATAGTCCCTCCCCCCTGCCGCCAGCGGGGGCAGCAGAGAGAATGGGTAATTTTGTAAAAACATTAATATCTCTGTCATTTTTAATCGACGGGAAAAATCCTCGGCACACATGCGGTGGAGTGGGGCTCTGAGCGAGGTGGCCAAAAATGACGGCCGTAGGTGGCGGCGTTCTCTCGGAATTCGCAGCACAGATGGCCAAAACCGGTCAAGAACAGACTTTTAGTAATATATAGATTATCCTACTTAATCAGTGTTATTAGAGTGATCAATAAACTGATTCATGTGATTAATGGGAAGGTACAGTCAATGAGTATGCTTATTTGATAATGTGCAAATCTTGCACTTCAAGAAAATAAAATGTTAGAATGTGTCTGCCTTTCTTGGTCAGTGGTAAGCCACCCTTGCTCACTGCCGTCTGCATATAGATCCCTTGGTAGGAACTATGGTGGAGGTGGGGGTGGGGGTTGGGGTTGTGGTGGGGATTGGAAGGCAGAACAAGCCCTGCATGTAAAGCAGGTGATGTTCATCATAATTGCAGTGATTTCCTAGTACGTGAGGTGGATCACGACAAGGTTGCCAAATGGAGGCAGTTTTAATAGGGGATAGAACAGAAGGAAGAAAAACTTGGTCGTCAAGTCAAAATGCATTGTAGTTCCTTGTGTCTTCATAAGACAATAAGTAGCAGATGCTGGAAATAAAAACAGAGACTGCTAGAAATAATCAACATGGCAGCATCTGTGGACAGAGAAACTGAGATAGTGAATCAGACTGACAATCTTTTTTCATTAGCAAGTAGACTGATTGGTTATTTCCCCTCCATAACCATTAGACCACCGACGTAGGAACAGGATTAGGTCTTCCAGTCCATCAAGTCTGCACCGCCATTCAATCATGGCTGATTTATTTTTCCCTCTCAACCCCATTCTCCTGCCTTCTCCCTGCCTTTGACACCCTTCCTAATCAAGAATCTATCAATCTCTGCTTTAAAAATACTCAAATGTCTTCGCTGCCACAGCCATCTGTGGCAATGAATACCACAGATTCAACAACCATGTGCTACCTTAACTGGAGATAAATTGTTTGAAATGTGTTTTAAAAGACCTGTCATGGAATAGAAAAGTGCAAACTTCTACTTGGAAACATAGAAAATAGGTGCAGGAGTGGGCCATTCAGCCTCTCGAACCAGCACCGCCATTCAATATGATCATCCAAAATCAGTACCTCGTACCTGCTTTCTCCCCATATCCCTTGATTCCGTTGGCCCCAAAAGCTAAATCTAACTCTCTCTTGAAAACATCCAGTGAATTGGCCTCAACTGCTTTCCGTGGCAGAGAATTCCACAGATTCACTACTCTCTGGGGGAAAACGTTTTTCCTCATCTCAGTTCTAAATGGCCTACCCCTTATTCTTGAACAACAACGCCAATGATTAACTATTCAATTGCAGAGTGGTTTCTGTAATTTTTCATCCACGAAGGATGTTGTTGCACTGAAAAAATACTGCACTGACAAGCTATGATAAAGTCAGTGTTCAAATAACATCTTTGTGCAAAGACAAAATAGTGGAATAAATTAAGCTTACTTGATTGATTATATGCTGAGACTGAATTTGTTTCTCCTATTTAACTAAATTAAGAACAAGATGCTGATGCACCACGTTCAGAGTTTCAACAAGTCAGCTTCACTAAGACAATAAATTGCTCTGTGAATTACATTGATTTCCTGTCATCATGGGCTGGGAAGTTCATCCATTTTACCTTCCAGTGTATTAGTTTCAGGCTCTTTCTATTAAAGATTAAGTGAATAAATTGATAGTTTCCAAGATAAATGTTTTTTTTAAATGTCCAAAGGTCCTCCATGATTTTATCTCAAAAGGAATGATGGAAAATGAATGTATTTTGCTTGCGAATTTTGCTGTCCAACCAAATCTAAGCATATTTTATGATGTTTCTGGTGCCTGTTTGGGAGAATTTGAACCTAACCTTCTAAAAGGAAAGTAATCAAGTGGAAATATTTAGTGTGCAAATTAACACAAGGGTGAATCATCAGGAAAAGAATTGGAGGACAGCATCTACTCAGAATTAATATTTTTCTGTGTCAGTTGGAATAAATACAAACTAGGCAAATTGGGCATTAAATAGGTTACTAATAGAAAATCTATTTTTCTAAATATATACACACCCAAGGAACCACAGATGCCGGAATCTTGAGCAAAACACGCTGTGTTGGAGTTACTCAGTGGATCCGGCAGCATCTGTGGAGGCTAGTGATGGAGTCTGAAGAAGGATTCCCACCCAAAATCTCACCTATCCATTCACTCCACAGATGCTGCCTGATCAGCTGAGTTACTCCAGACATTTGTGGGGGTTTTTTTTCGAATTGTGCGTTCATTTATATGAAGGGAGCATCACTGACAAAGCCAATGTTTATTGCCCACCTCCAACACTTAAGAAAAAGCTGCATAATGTAATTGCTGAAGTCCCTCTGTTGAAGCTGCTCCCATAACATTACTAGTTCTCTATGTGTCCAAGCTTTTGATATAGTGGAGGCAGAAAAAAACTGCTTCCACTTGGAGAGAAGAGCAGCACTAGAGTTCGTTATTGTAAGATTGTAAGCTCTGTACTATTATGATTGCTCGGCATACTTTGGTTTTTGCACTGATATGGGTTTGTTTACTTGGAATTACTGATAATATACCGCATAGTTATTGTTGTTGTGCCTAATGTGTTTATAAAGCTGGAACAATTAGAATTGTTCTGGTTCATATCTGGTGCATGTGACAAATAAACACTCCTGACACTTGAGGCTGTTAATTTGATCTCTAAATATATAATGCAATTGTGGGTTCACAAAGTCATGATTGGCTTTTAGCATGTAGTTGAATAAAAGTCAGTAGCTTGCCTTAATATTTAATAAGGTACCTGAATCAGGTAAAAGGAAGAAACATAAAAAGTGAAATATATAATTATACTAGACTAAGTGGGACCCGTTGGGTCCCATGTTCACACGGGAGGGCTGGTCCCCCAACGCAATATTCCACCTCTCCAACAATTCCAATATTGGTGGCCTGTAGGGGTGGGGGGGGGGGGGGGTTCTGGAGCGCGAGTATGGGTATTGTGGGCTGAAGGGGACTGGTTTCCAGAGGGCTAGGTTGGACATTGTGGGCCAAATGGATTCTTGGGGTGACAGCTCAGTCACTCAAGCCTGATGTGCTGGCAGCTCACTCACGGCTGGTGGGCGAACAGTTGACTCACGGCTATTCCTTGAAATTCCATTTCAAGCAGGGTGTAAGGCCACCAAATTCAAATGAAGTTTCCTACCATTTCAAGCAGGGTGCAGGGCCACCAAACTCAAGTGCAGTTTCATACCATTTAAAGCAGGGTGCAGGGCCACCAAACTCAAGTGCAGTGTCCTACCACTTTAAGCTGGGTTCAGGGCCACCAAACTCAAGTGCAATTTCCTACCACTTCAAGCAGGGTGCAGGGCCACCAAACTCAAGTGCAGTTTCATGCCACTTCAAGCAGGGTGCAAGGCCACCAAATGCTAGTACTGTTTAATGTCATTTCAAGCACGGTGCAAGGCCACCAAATTGAAGTGCAGTTTCATACCAATTCAAGTAGGGTGCAAGACAACCAAATTGAAGTGCAATTTCGTACCATTTCAAGCAGGGTGCAAGGCCACCAAATTCAAATGCAGTTTCATACCATTTTATACAGGGTGCAAGGCCATCACATTGAAATGCAGTTTCATACCATTTCAAGCAGGGTGAAACCACCATAAAACCACGCAAAACACCACATAACATCAAACTTACAGTTCAGTAGACATTCAGTGTGTTCAGTTGAATCACACCTCAGACAGAATCATGACCTCTCCCTCCCCCATCTTGCAGAAACTGAGCCACACCCACACTTCCAGGTTTTATAATCCCTCCCCCTCCCACCGGAAGGGGCGTGGCTTTCATGGCATGATTGACAGAAGATTTCCAACATTTTTTTAAACACTAATAACACTTTTATTTTTCATTGATGGGAAGAATCCTCTGCACCTGATGAGCGGAGGGGGACGGAGTAAGATGGCCCAAAATCACAGCCGTAAGTGGTAGCGTTTTATCTAAAATAAATATACAGTGCAAACAGGAAGTTGTCCAGTTACCGCCCCCAACAACCATTTGCAGTGCAGTATTTCAAAGCAGTTACCACCACCACCAACCATTTGCAGTGCAGCATTTCAAAGCAGTTACGGCCACCAACAACCATTTGCAGTGTAGCATTTCAAAGCAGTTACCGCCACCAACAACCATTTGCAGTGCAGCATTTCAAAGCAGTTACCACCACCACCAACCATTTGCAGTGCAGCATTTCAAAGCAGTTACCGCCACCAACAACCATTTGCAGTGCAGCATTTCAAAGCAGTTACCACCACCACCAACCATTTGCAGTGCAGCATTTCAAAGCAGTTACCGCCACCAACAACCATTTATAGTGCAGCATTTCAAAGCAACCATATTTTCATTTTCAAACCACATTTCATTTTCAGACACATAATCACTAGGGGCCCCACATTGAGGGCATCCTCGGCCTACAGTCTGTTTGTTTTTTAAATCTTTTTATTTTTTTCCGTCAGTTTTAAATTTATTTTGGGGAATCTTTAACTTTTCTATGTGGGGGAGGGGAGTAGAGTAAGGGGGAAACTGTTTCCCATTCGCTTTCTGGCGGGGACGCGACTATTCTCGGAGTCGCGTCCTCGCCCCCCTCCTCACGGACTACCACCTGGATTGGCGTGGCCTTTCCTGCCGGGGACCGGACCAGAGTTTCAACAGCGGCGGCGCAGCGCTGGAGTCACCACGGAGCTGGCTATGCCTACCTGGATCGCCGTTTGGAGCTCTGGAGCGTTGGGCCGCGGCTCCAACATCGCTGAGCTGTGGTTTGGGAGAGCTTCCAGCATGGCCAGCGCTGAACAACATCGCGGAGTCCTGGGGCCCTTTGCCGAGGGCCGCCAGTGTTGCATCTCCGCCCAGCACGGCCTGCGGTATTCGGGAGCCGCGGACTCCGGTAGGAGGTGCCCGACTCAGATGTCCAAGCCGCTGAGGAGGTCCTCCAGTCCTGACGTCAGACTTCCATCACCCCGGCGAGCGGACCTGAACCTCAGGCCACCCAGAGCAGCGAGTGCGGGGGTTTTGGGAGGCCTCCCGACCACGGGATGACAACAGAGGAGGATGACTGAATTTTTGGAGCCTTCCCTCACAGTGAGAATTTGATCCCTCTGTGTGCGGATGTCTGTGTTAAAAAAAAACTATCGTGTCCTGTTCTCTTTATTATTTATTTGTATGGCTGTATGGCGACCATACATTTCACTGTACCAATTGGTACGTGACAAATAAATGTATCTTGTATTAAGTGTACTCACAGTTGAGTAGACATGTGTTCAGTGTTATTCACAGCTCAGAGAGACGTGACCCTCTCGCTTCCTCCATCTTGCAGTGACTGAGTGAGGCAAAACACTTCCTGGTTTTATAGTCCCTCCCCATCCCACCAGCAGGGGCAGCAGAGAGAATGTCAACATTTTTTAAACATTAATAACTCTTTTATTTTTCATCGATGGGAAAAATCCTCTTGTCCTGCGCAGTGGAGGGGGACTCTGAGTAAGATGGCTAAAAATCACAGCCGTAAGTGGCAGCATTTTTTCAAAAATCATGAAACAGAAAAACAGGAAGTGGTCAAAATCTTACTTTTAGTAATATAGGTAAGTAATAGAAGCTGAAAAAGAAACTATAAATAAAATGAGAATGCATTTGTTACAACACCTCGAATGAACATTAAATAATTAACAATTTAACATTATTTATTGCTGGTTCAGGATTTGAAAACTAAACAATGACAATAGCAATGTCAAACATTTCTTTACAAATGATTAACAGGGAAACAAAGTACAATTAAAAATTGTATTTTGCCAGGTAAGTACATATAATTTCATAGGACAGAGAAATCTCCAACAGAGTAGCAGGTTAAACCTCTGTAACAATCCGTTTTAAGCAACATTTTCGCAACATGGAACACAGCATATGCATCATTTGGCACTGTTGGAAGTAGAATTACTAATTTTATGATTCCATCATGAACACTGCCAATTAGAACCACAGAACTTCCATTTAAGAAAAATATACATATGCAATTAATGTCAAGCAGAGCAGTACGTCAGCTTCCCTGCTAACACTGCAATGTTGAGTAAGACTGGGCAGTCAGATTGCAGCTGTAATTGTTTGCCCACCTGCAGCCTCACTAAACTTGCGCGGCAGAACTGAAGATGTGGCAGCTTGTTTTTCCTGTCTCGTTGGATTAATCACATTCATCACCACAGGAGAATGAAATGCCTCAGGTATACCAGGCATCTAAGCATTGGTGAGGAAGACCAATTTACTGGGATCAGTATATACAAAAAGGGCGAGAAATAGTACAAATTTTCATGTTAGTTTAAGATAGGGATAAGATGGAATTTCCCCTCTTCAAGGATACTCTTCTTGAAGGGGCAGTGGAAGCTGATTATTTTATTATTTTTATGGGAGAGGTACATAAGCTAGGGGGTGAAATGGGTAGATGGGAATGCAGAGTTTAGGTTATAAACAGAACAATGATCTTATTACCCTTTTCAGTGCCACCCCCGTGTATACTCGGCTCATGGCCAATAGTGGAAAAAAAACGTGGCAGTGAACAGGTTAAATGGCAGAGCTGACTTAAGTGGCCTACTCCTGTTCCTAATTCATGTGTGTGTGTCCTGCTACACATAATCTACGTCAACAATTTAGCTGAGGGAACCTAATGTCATATATTCAAGTTGACAGATGGAACAAACTAGGCACGAGTCAGGAGACTATAAGGCCACATAGACTAGCTCACTGAATGGGTGAGGACAGAGAGATGGAATATAAATGTGGAAAATGTGAAGTCATCTCCCTTGAGGCAGAAAACTGAATAGTCTTTTAACATTATAATTCAAAGGGGTCTTGGTATTCTTGTACACTAGTTGATGAAAGTAGGTGCAAAAGTGATTAAAAAACAAATTATATGTTGGATAGACACAAAATGCTGGAGTAATTCACCGAGTCAGGCAGCATCTCTGGATAAAAGGAATGGGTGGTGATTTGAGTCGAGACCCTTCTTCCGACTGAGGGTCAGGGGAGAGGGAAACGAGAGACATGGAAGGATAAGGTGTGAAAAACGAGAGATCAAAGGGGACGAAGTTGAAGGAAAATGTAGAGTAGATCATTGTTAGCTCGGGGAAGCTGACAATGAGGCATACAATGCAAACTGTAATCAGGCAGACAATCAGACTGGTCGCATTAGCCACATCGTCCCATCTCCACCCCATTCCGCTTTCCGCAGAGACTGTTCCCTCCACAATTCCCTGGTCAACTCGTCTCTTCCCCTCCCCAGGTACTTTCCCCTGCAACCGCAGGAGTTGCAACACCTGTCCTATACCTCCTCCCTACACTCCGTTCCAAGGAGCCCGACATTCCTTTCAGGTGAGACAGAGGTTCACTTCCACCTTCTCCAACCTCATCTATTGTATCCGCTGTATGACACTGGTATGTATACTGTTCAGACTCCTATATATCGGCGAGACCAAATGTAAACTGGGCAATTGTTTCGCTGAACACCTTCTCTCAGTCCGCCTCAACCTACGTGATCTCCCGGTTGCTCAACACTTTAACTCCCCTCACAATCCCAATCTGACCTTTCTGTCCTGGGCCTCCTCAACAGTCAGAGTGAGGCTCTACGCAAATTGGAGGAACAGCACCTCATATTTAGCTTGGGCTGCTTACAACCCAGCAGTATGAATATTGACCTCTATAACTTCAAATAAACCTTGCTTCTCCTCTCTCTCCATCCCTCCCCCATCCTAGTTCTCCAACCAGTTTGACTGTCCTCCTGATTAAATTTTACATTGTATGCCTTGTTGACAGCTTCCCCTAGCTAACAATGATCTATTCTACACTTTCCTTGAACTTCATCCCCTTTGATCTCTTGTTTTTCGCACCTTACCCTTTCCTTTCCCCTGACTCTCAGTCTGAAGAAGGTTCTCGACCCAAAATGTCACCCATTCTTTCTATCCAGAGATGTTGCCTGACCCGCTGAGTTACTCCAGCGTTTTGTGTCTATCTTCGGTGAAAACCAGCATTTGCAGTCTTTTCCTACAGAAATGAAATGTTGGCCTTCATTACAAGTGGTCTCAAATGTAAAGATTGACATAGAGTCTTGGTGAAGGTACACAAAATTGCTGGAGGAACTCAGCGGGTGCAGCAGCATCTATGGAGCGAAGGAAATAGGCGACGTTTCGGGCCGAAACCCTTCTTCAGACTGAAGAAGTCTGAAGAAGAAATTTTGTGTACCTTCGATATTCCAGCATCTGCAGTTCCCTTTTGAACATAGAGTCTTGGTGAGTCTGCATCTGATACACTGTGTACAATATGAGCTGATATGAAAAGAATTGTCTCACTTTCGCAACAGTGGATTTTATTTCGAAGTCACGTGAGTGACTACGTGAAGAGCCCGCCAGCCAGCAAATACGCGGACGCATGGCGCGCGAGTCGGAGCAGTTCGAAACTGCTCTGGCAGGTAAGTCAATTTTACTTCCAGCGGGCCGCTGCAATAGCGGGCCCGGAGTAGTTTGATGGAGGCGGCCGAGGTTTGGGCCGCCATTCAAGCTCCGCACGGGAGCATGCGGCTGAAATTGGAGGCCGCCGTGGGGCTCCATAGGAGCTGGGATTGCGGCTGCTGGCATCAGAGCTCGGAACGGGAGCAGGCAGCCAGATTTGGTGGCAGCCGTGGGGCTCCGTAAAGAGCTAGGATTCATAAATTGCGGCTGCCGGTGTAGCCAGGTCAACAATCGCTGCAGGAGCTTTAGCAGCAGCCGGTGAGTTAAAAATAGCCACAGCCAGGAGCTACCGCTCAGGTAAGCTCAGCTGCCGTAGCACCGAGCAATTTTTAAACATAGTTACTGCTAGCTGAGGGGCTCAGCTATGCTGCAGCAGCATATAGTGTATGCTTTATTTTTGGGCGGCTATAGAGTTGGCATTTATAGCGATTGCCACTCGGTCACGTTTGTGACTATCGTGGTAGATAGCATTCAAAGGTCATGTTTAATTCTTTGGCAATATAACGATATATCTTATCATTCCAACAAAGTTCATATTAAAAATGATAATTACAAAGGACTTTTATTAACACATACACCAATGGTGTAGTGAAATTGGACTTGCCATTGCAGTCCAGAGCTCCTGGCTTAGGAAGCTCCTATCAGACACCTGTGGGAGCTACACCTGGTGGCGTCATGGTAATTTCCGCTCACCAGAGGGGACTGTTGGAGATTCTTTTATAAGAGACTCCAACTATGTGGATATCGATAGAGCCGTCGAATCTCTGATTAATGGGGATATGCTTCTTTCCATCATATGAACGTAATTGCCTGTGACTAGCAGGGTTGCAGTATTTCTCCCACTATGTCTCGCAGACTATCGGGAAGAGGTGACTCCGATTATAATGCCGGTTCATCCGAGTCATATGGGGTCCAGAGGCGCTCCGGTCCTTCCCTGTAATACTCCGTTGGGGCTCCAGAAGGGAGCAAGGACTCGGAGTCACTAGCAGGTGCAACCTGTCTGGTAAGTATAATGATGATACCAACAGAGCACCGATCTGCACAGCTAGTCCAGGTTCGGCTGCTGAAGGGAGCAGCCTGACAACCCCGAGTCGGGGCAAAGTCAAAGCCAAGGCTGTGGGACTAGTCTTGTGGGATGATTTGGGATATCTATGGCAGATGTGATTGGGCGTTTGTCTCAATTAGAACATCTGATTAATCAGTTGGTGGTACACGAAATGCTCTGTGTTATGAAGGCTAGTCAGGCAGCAGCTCCTGGTTCAGGGTTGCAATATTCCTCCCACTCGGATGAAAGGAGTGGTGGAAATGGTGCCAAAGTATATGCACATATGCCTGAAGCAGCTCCTGGTTCAGGGTTGCAATATTCCTCCCACTCGGATGAACGGAGTGGTGGAAATGGTGCCAAAGTATATGCACACCTACCTGAGGCAGCTCCAGGTTCAGGGTTGCATAAGTCCTCCCACTCGGATGAAAGAAGTGACGGAGATGGTGCCAAATAATATGCTCTGTATTATGGAAGCATGCACAGTCAGTTCAAGTCATATGCCTGTAGCTACCTCTGGTTCAGGGATGGAATATTCCTCCCACTCAAAAGAATATCGGAGATGGTGTCACAAAATATGCTCTGTGTTATGGAAGCATGCACAGGCAGTCCGAGGCATATGCATGTGACAACGCCTGGTTCGGGGTGCACTATTTCTCCCACTCTAAGAGAGTGTCAGAGATCAGTATGGAACTGACTCCGAACATGACTCCGAACATGTCTATGTGCCTGAATCCCATGCTTTAATGCATGATGTGCAAGAATCGCATAAGGAAGAGTTGTCTGCTCTTGCCTCTAAATTTCCTGTTCCCTCGGCTCCAATAAGCAAATCGACCCGGGGTCATAGACGCTGGTAAGTGAGGTCTCGTTATTAACCTCCGTAAACTCCGAAATGGAGCAGTCTGTCGGCCCAGGGGGGGTTTTCACTGTCTCTGGGATAGATCCGGTTGATGCAGACATTGGCAAAATGCTCTGCATAGTAACCTCTGTAAGTTCCAAGTAGGAACAGTTTGGTTATCCTGGGTCAGGGTAGACCATCATGCAACTGGCTGGCCGTAGGGGTCATAGTGACCAGGGAAGCACTGCCTCATCATCTGTGATTGAGGTTATCAGACTGCTCAGTAGAATGAAGTAGTTGAAGTCTTCCTCAACATATGATTTATTTCTCCTCAGTTAGTAGAATTGCTGGTTCATTGGAATCATCATTGCCATCCTCTCTGGGATAGGTAGTTACCAGCAGGAAGCTGGTCGGGCATATAATGTAATTTTTATCTGACCTGCAGGTTCATGTTGTGAATCAACAATGTGTTTATAATAATCCATAGGCTCTCAATACCAGTATTCCTGATTGAGTGGCGGGTCGAAGAGATTGTGTTGTGCACTCTGGCGACTTAGACATGTGGTTTCAGTCAAAGGACTGCGAGGTAAAGCCTTGCATTATACTAATTTCCACTCTGAGGGAAAACGCTGAGTATTCGTGGTGACTCTTAGTCAAGAGTTGACAGGGAACTCGTATTCCCACATCAAAGGGAGACTGTGGTTTCAGCTCTAGTCATTAGGTTCTGATTATATGTTATCAGCTAAATGTATGAATAACTAGATAATGCATCTTCCACGTGTAGAAAAGCCAAAACATTTCCGTCCGTAGGATCAATAGAGGAACAGGGGTTCCGAGTGCAATCAGTGACAGCTCATCTGAGGATAAGTGGTCTGGCTAAGGACTAGAGGGCTATATTTCTGATACTTTTCAAGATTACAGAAACATGGTGCAGGCCGAATCGGGTTAGCATTTGGCTATTCGGATCATGGGTTTACTTACCCAGTTTAAGATGGATGATTGGCTTTCTGCAATTTAACTAATTCAGAGAATCGATCTTGTAGTTGCATACTCTGCCATATCTATACACATAAGGCACCGATTCTGCTGTTTTGATAACAAAGCTAGTGGTGAAAGCCTATGCTGCCCTACTCAGATTAAAGGGCATTGTGTCATCGAGTTTTAGGTAATATTCAAAAATGAGATCGGGGATGTCATTAGATATACAAGTGCACTCAGTTTGCTAGTACCTACGAGATGAAAGATAGTTATTTTTGGTATTCAATAGTCTCAAGATATTGCTGATGGCTCATTAGCAGCCGATAGAATGGATTTTCCCTTTCATCATACAGCATGAGGCTTATATAGTGCGGGTTAATAAATTATAAATTTGGTTGAATATGTCTGGGTATTTGCAGATAGAATTCTGCACAGTGTTGCATGAGTTATTGTCTAACAACAGTCTATTGGGACTATGGTCCGGTTAAGAACAATGGCCATGGATGCAAGTTAGCATCATGATATTAATAACCCATGTTTTTTCCTACCACTAATGGTTTATCTGTTTAAGTGTTTCACACACAGATTGGGTTACTGCATGAAACCATAGAGCTTTGAAGTCTTCACATAATCACTCACATGACTTCGAAATGAAATAGATAGATTAAACGAGAACTTACCGTTTGAAGTTTGATCTTTATTTTATGAGAAGTTGAAGTGAGGGATTACGTGCCCTCCACTCCCAACCCTACTTCTCATAAAGATCATTCGGTAGTTCTAGGCTCGTTAATCCTTCTATAGCTTAGGTCAGCAACTAGTCTGTGGTTTCATACAGCTGCTCTGAAGATTGACGCACATGCGGGCTAGTGGGCTCTTCACGTAATCCCTCACTTCAACTTCTCATAAAATAAAGATCAAACTTCAAACGGTAAGTTCTCGTTTAATCTTTCTATTCCGGAGGAATGTTTCCTCTAGAGGAAGAGCCTAGATCCAGATGGTCAAGTCTCAGAGGATAGCCAATTAGGACTGATGAGGAGGAATTAATCTCAAAGTGAATTGACAGCCCTGGAACGTTCTACTCCCAAACGCTGTAAAGTTTATCCAAATCAGAGATTGATAAATTACTCGATATTGTAACACAATATCTATTGTAAACAAGCTTCTCAGCAAAGATGGAGTTGGTTGCTAACAGCGCCACATGTCAAGCAAGCAGACCTGCATAGAAAAACAATTAGGTGCTTGGGAAAATGCTGGGGCTCACTTAGAATAACCAATAAACCATAGAGCCACCTGCAATTTAGCAAAAGGAATTAAAAAAAACATATTTTGTCTCAGAGACAGCCGAGAGTAGCTTTGTTTAAGAAGGAACTGCAGATGCTGGAAAAATAGACAAAAAATGCTGGAGAAACTCAGCGGGTGAGGCAGCATCTATGGAGAAAAGACATAGGTGACGTTTCGGGTCTAGACCCTTCTTCAGAGACAGCTGAGAGTAGCTTGGTGCCTGATGTAATAAAGTAAGTAATGTTTCAGCACAAAGAAGAACAGCAAGTTTTAAAAACAAAGTCAACTTTTGTTTGAAGGTTAGAGAAGAAGTGGGAATTAATAGTTGTGTAAGTGCATGTTGTGAGTGATCTAACAGGACTTTACCTTCGGGGACGAGAGAGGCACACCACCAGATTCAGGGACAGTTTCTTCCTAGCTGTTTTCAGTTTCTTCCCAACTGAACCATCCTATCACAACCAGAGAGCAGTGTTGAACTACTATCTACCGCTTTGGCGACCTTCGGACTATTCATGATCAGACTTTGCTAGCTTTACCTTGCACTAAACGTTATTCCCTTATCATGTATCTATATTCTGTAAATGGATCGATTGTAATCATGTATTGTCTTTCTGCTGACTGGGTTAGTATGCAACACAAACGTTTCACTGTACCTCGGTACACATGACAATAAATTAAACTAAACTGAGAGAATGCATCTTGGACTGTGATGCGAAATGGTGCCATTGTTCTAATTTTCCAGACCCAGCCATCGCAAATACAAGAGTTTCCGATGGGCACAAGGCCATGAGACTCGTTGATCGAATCAGTGAAGACACAACGTGCTGAAAAGAGTGGAGGTTGCTACTTTATTAATGCTGTTGCTGTATTTCACTATAATAAAGACAATTGATTGTTGCCCTGAAATGTTCTTTCTTCTTTCATTGACCTGAATCCTCAACACCTGGTCATAATTTCATTACAAAAATTCAGGGAATCACCTAATATGAGAATGGTTCATGAAAATGACACAGGGATAGAAGATTACCCGTGCCCTTGATGGATGGCAGAATGGGCTTAAAAGACTGAAATGTCAACTCCTGATTCTGATGTATTTTAATGATTATACAAGATACATTCAGTCTGCCAAAGCCTCATGATGAAGATTGCAAATGTTACACGATTTAAATAAAATAAATGGCAAAATAAGTTATTATAAATTAATGAACTTCATTTGAATGATATTAAGCTATTGACCTGTGTCTTAAATCAATTGAGCCACAGCCGGCAGGGTCCAAAACTCCAAAGATTCATTTCTCCCTTGAGTTTTTTACCATTTAAAAATCCATTCATCTGAATGGCAATAATCCATCATCAAGGTGAGAGGAAAATATGCACTAGAGAAAATAGAAACTGATTACAGAGTCTGTGTGGTTTTGAAAGAAAAGGTCGTGAATGCTTCACCTCAGGGTATTTCTCTTCATATGACTACTGGAGTGTTGGGGGAGGGGGGGAGGGGAGAGAAGATCAATGAAATCAATATTCATAAATTTTCAGGATGTAAGATTCCCATAGGATATTACCAATGAGAAGGTGAAGTGGGTGAGACAAGGTGAAATTTCCAATTGATTTGGTGCCTGGTGGCCTTGAGCAAAGATGAAAGGAATGGTCTCACTTTGGCAAGTGTAGTACATCCTAAACTGGACTTTGTATATGTCTGAAATTCTAGTATGCTCCATGTACTGCAATAATGAATTTTCTTTCAACAAAGATATCTGATCTAACTCTAAAAACAAACATCTCTTTGGACATAGTGCTTCCTATATGTTGGCATGTGTAAACAAATATACCACACTGCTTTCCAGCTTTGAACAAAACATGTGTCATCACTTTTCACAAATCTGAATGGTTTTGTAGAGTCCGTCTGTTGATTCACTTCCTCATTTGATTTGACCTTCTCAGTTGTGAACCCATCTCTGTTGTATTTGTTCCTGGGCCTGAGCAATATATCATTTCTCCAGTGTCTACAGATGTGTTTCTTACTGCATTCATTTGACACTAAATTTTGCCTTGTGCATTAATGTACTGCCTTTTCATAATGCAGATGTGGACATCTTCACCAAAGTCCTGTTGCTGACATCATACATGGTCACTAATCTAATAATTCTAGCTCTCAACAACAGTCAATATGGCTTTTTCTTTCTTGAATAATGCATTTTCCCCTCTAGGTTAGGCTGAATAAAGCTCAATCACAAATATAGAAACTATGAATTGACCTCTCTGCCTCAGCTGTACAGTATTTCCATAAGAAGTCAACCTTTTAGGTTTAGGCTTATTATTGTAACATGTACTGAGGTGCAGTGAAAAGCTTTGCAATCAATCGGATAATACTGTACAAAGATACAATCAGGCTAAACTCAAGCACAATAGGTAGAGCAAAGGAAAAGACACAGAGTGCAGAATATACTGTAGTTCTCAGTATTGTAGCTAACAGTTCTGGAGACAAAGCCCACTGTCCGCAATGGGATAGAGATTAATTGGACAGTACCCTATGTTTTAATTATGAAACTAGAATAAAAAGGTCTTGCAAAGAGATCCTCCTGCAGTTGTACAGGGCCCTAGTGAGACCACACCTGGAGTATTGTGTGCAGTGTTGGTTTCCGAACTTGAGGAAGGACATTCTTGCTATCGAGGGAGTACAGCGTAGGTTTACAAGGTGAATTCCCGGAATGGCGGGACTGTCATATGTTGATAGATTGGAGCGGCTGGGATTGTATACGCTGGAATTTAGAAGGATGAGAGGAGATCTTATAGAAAAATATAAGATTATTAAGGGTTTGGACACGCTAGAGGCAGGAAACATGTTCCCGGTGTTGGGGGAGTCCAGAACCAGGGGCCATAGTTTAAGAATAAGTGGTAAGCCATTTAGAATGGAGATGAGGAAAAACCTTTTCACACAGAAAGTTGTGTGTGGAATTCTCTGCCTCTGCCTGGTGGAGGCTGGTTCTCTGGATGCATTCAAGAGAGAGTTAGATAGAACTCTTAGGGATAGTGGAGTTAAGAGATATGGAGAGAAGGCATGAATGGTGTACTGATTGTGGATGATCAGCCATGATCACATTGAATGGTGGTGCTGGCTCAAAGGGCCGAATGGCCTACTCCTGCACCTAATGTCTATAAGATGTTGTTCTTCAAGGCTTCCTTGAGCATTTGAGCGGATCTCTCTGACGCTCCATTGAAAGCAGGATTCCACAGAAAAATGAATTAATTGAGATCGATTAACCTCTGAAAAGAACATGAATTCAACAGTTATCTATTCTCAGACACTAATTGTGCCAATATTCCATCTTAATAAGCAGTGATCGATCTCAACTCTTCAGTGACTGTACAAGAACACACACGTCTGATTATATCATGACTCAGTGTCAGTGCTGGAGGAAATGACTCTTCCCCTTCTGATAAAAATGAGCATGGACTAACTGTAAAGATTAAATTACTAATTTCCATCATGCTAATGATGTCTTAAGTGATATTGCTCCATATTGCAGGGAGATTGTACACTTTCTCTTAACTCTTTATCAACGTTTCATCAATGCACAAAATATATGGTAGTGACCTTCACATTGATGATATCAATTGAATCACGTGCAATTCCTGTGTGGAGAACACTTCGTATGACTACTTGCATGACAATATACTTGATATTTCAAAGCTGCAGTCAGAGATTAGTTGTAAAGCTTCATTTGGACACTTGGAATTTAGAAAGTTAGGTAACAGGACCTCCAGGTTGGTGACCTCAGGATTACTAGGGTTACAAGGGTAGGGTTTACAGGAGAAGACCGGACCATGTATTTTTCACATAGAGAGGGGTAATTGCCTCGGACATGCTGCTAGGGAAGGGTTAGAAGTAGATACAATAGTGGCATTTAAGAGGCTTTTGGTAGGCACATGGATGCACAAGGAATGGATGGATATGGATCATGTGCAAGCACAGGAGATTAATGTAGCTTAGCCTCATGTTCAGTAGAGACATTGCAGGCCAAAGGATGTGTTCCTGTGCTGTATTGTTTTCAAGTAAACATCACATTTTGCTCTTTAACTCTGAATGCACATTCCGTTATTATGTTTAAGAAAGAACTGCAGATGCTGGTAAATCAAAGGTAGACACAAAATGCTGAAGTAACTCAGCGGGTGAGGCAGCATCTATGGAGAGAAGGAATTGGCAACAATGTCAGGGGAGGGGGCGGGACAATAAAAATGTAGGCGGAGATAGTAAGACTAGTGGGAGAACTGGGAAGGGGGAGGGATGGAGAGAGAAAGCAAGGGCTACCTGAAGTTAGAGAAGTCAACGTTCATACCGTTGGGGTGCAAAGTACCCAAGCGAAATATGAGGTGCTGTTCCTCCAATTTGCACTGGGCCTCACTCTGACAATGGAGGAGGCCCAGAACTGAAAGGTCAGATTGGGAATGGGAGGGGGAGTTAAAGTGCTGGGCCACCGGGAGATCAGGTAGGTTAAGACGGACTGAGCGGAGGTGTTCAGCGAAATGATCACCGAGCCTGTGCTTGGTCTCGCCGATGTAGAGAAGTTGATACCTGGAACAGTGGATAGAGTAGATGAGGTTAGAGGAGGTGCAAGTGAACCTCTGCCTCACCTGGAAAGACTGTTTGGGGCCTTGGATGGAGTCGAGGGGGGAGGTAAAGGGACAGGTGTTGCACCTCCTGCGGTTGCTGGGGAGAGTACCTGGGGAGGGGGTGGTTTGGGTGGGAAGAGACGAGTTGACCAGGGAGTTGCGGAGGGAACGGTCTCTGCGGAAAGCAGAAAGGGGTGGAGATGGGAAGATGTGGCCGGTAGTGGGATCCCTTTGGAGGTGGCAAAAATGTTGGAAGATTATATGCTGTATGCGATGGCTGATGGGGTGGAAGGTGAGGACAAGGGGGGAGGGGGAGGGGGAGTAAGAGCGGAGCTGCGGGATATTGAGGAGACCCTATTGAGAGCCTCAACTATAATGGAAGAGGGGAACCCCCGTCCCCTAAAGAATGAGGACATCTCTGATGCCCTGGTATGGACATCAGTCTGAAGAAGGGTCTCGACCCGAAACGTCGCCAATTCCTTTTCTCCATAAATGCTGCCTCACCGGCTGAGTTACTCCATCACTGTGTCTACCTTCCGTTATTATGTTATTTATTCTCTTCAAAAGGCAATTTTCTTCACTTTTGATCACTGGTCTCAAATTTAATACATTTTTTCCTGTTATATCCTTAATATTACTACTGTTCCTTTTGATGAACTGTCTTGTTATTTTTCAGAATTTCCTCTGTGCACTTGATCGGGTTTTGCTTGTTCAAGTTCCTTCTGTTTACTCTGTCTTCATAGTTTTTTTTTGGTAACCCAGGGAACGCATAAAATTAGATCCTCTGGCTTTCTAGTGTTTCCAGAAGGGCTTTTCAAACACCACCCAAGCCGAGTGGTTACGGTACATTCTATGTGGGGGTTTCATCATGATAATTTAGTGGACTCCTTCAACTTTAATTCCTCAAAAATTGTGTCAGGAGATGAAATGTTCTGCAATAAAATGTATCCTCCTAAGCAGATTTACCCTGGCCGCAAAGTCCAATTAAGTTAAGTGTTTGCTAATTTACTGCAGCAACCACAATGCAAATTGGTGAGAGTGACTTGCAAAACACTGTATTTTATTTGCATTGTAATCTATTCGCACAAATATGTTTTGTCAGTGCTTCTTGGAAACGAATAATATTTATCAAATCTGTTGGTCAAAGTGCAGGAACAACCTTCACAATCTATCATGCATGAATTTATTGGTCTCTTTCTGCCGTGTATATACTCATCACAAAATGGAAGCAGATAAAAAAAGGATCATTTCCATTCAGTTTTCACTTGAAAATGAATCTAATTTTATCATATCACAAAAATGCTAACTTTATCAAGGTACCTCCAACAATGACACACTCTGAGCTGGAAAAATCAATTCAACCAAATCTCTACAGTACTGTTAACTCTACAAATTCATTGCAAATAAATGAAGCATATTTTGTAGGAAAGAAACAAGCTTTTAAGCCCAAGAAGCACATGGTGGTGTTCATCTTGGCACACCCTCCTTCTGACATGCGTCATCTCACCTTCCCTTTTTTTTCGTAGGAAGGAACTGCAGATGCTGGTTTAAACCGAAGTAAGCCACAAAATGCTGGAGTAACTCAGTGGGACAGGCAGCATCTCTGGATAGAAGGAATGGGTGACATATTGGGTCAAGACCCTTCTTCAGACTCCTGTCTGAATAATGTCAGATCAGTCTGAAGAAGGGTCTCGACCCCAAAACGTCACCCATTCCTTCTATCCAGAGATGCTGCCTGTCCCGTTGAGTTACTCCAGCATTTTGTGTCTATCTTCCCTTTTTTCCTCAAGTCTGGTGGGTATCTGGAATGCGTTGCCAGAGGAGGTAGTTGAGGCAGGTACTATAATAACATTCAAAAGACATTTGGACAGGTACTTGGAGGGGAAAGGTATAGAGGGATATGGTCCAAATGTGGGCTGGTGAGACTGGTGAGACTGAAGCATCAAGGTGGTAGGGGCAAGTTGGGCTGAAAGACCAGTTTCTGTGCTGTATTTTATGTGCCTCATTTATGCGGTGATCTTATTTGTTTTTAAATAGAATCTTAATAGTGACTCAGATAATGACATAGAGTTTAATAAAATTAAAGAATAAATTATAGCAAAAATACTTAATTCAAGAAAAAATACGAAATGTAATGCTCTCTCATGTTACATATATTTGTAAATTCCCAACCACTACCATCATTTCAATGTTAATAAGAGCTCACTATTCAAGAGTATTGTTAAGTTTGTACATGATATTGTTAGGCCTCTAAGAAATAAATGGGCAGTGTGCCAAAAGAAGCTTTCTGCCACTCACTGTGCAGCAGTGGGGAAGCAGAAATACTACCGACTACTGTTGCCAAAACCATTCAAATGCCAATTGTCTATGCAAGGCTGAAGAGCAAATCATTTATTTGTTTGAGAGTGCAAGATGATTGCTTGTGACTCCTTCTCAGATCTACCAATGCTTGGGCTGTTATCATCAGCAGCCAACCCCCTCCAGAAATCTGCTTCAGACTCCCGCAATCATTAATCTATCTGCCACTCCCACCCACCAGCTGATAGCCAGGAGCAAGGCTGTGGCCGCCAGTGTGCATTTTTACTGTAATTTCTAGTTTGCACCCACCGGCTCTGTAACTAATCTGCCCATCTACTCAGTGGGAATCAGCAGGTCCTATCATTAAGATCAGGATATTAAAACAGTTAAACAATCATTTGAAGTCTAAAGGGCCTGTCCCACTTGGCCGTCATTTGCGCCGCATTTACACGTCATAAGTAAAGTAGGTTGACGCGTCATCACGCACAAATCACGCGTCATCATGCCGTCTGGTGCATGTGACGTCATTAGAATACCCTGCGGCGCGCGGCGGCGCATGGTTACGCATGGTGACGTAACCATGCGGCACCATGCGATACACGTGAGGCATCGGGATGCCAGCATGCGACGCCAATGCGATATGTCATGCAGGTGGCGCGCGAGGATTTCGTGCAGCGCGAGGATTTCGTGCAGCACAAAATCCTGGAGCGGCGTGCAATACCGCGCGCAACTCCACACTCCTGCACGCCTCCCCATGCTCCCGTCCCATGCTACCCACACGCTACCCGTGCGTCACAACGTGACAACCACATTTTTGGAGATCGTGTAAATGGCGCGCAAATTACAGCGAAGTGGGACAGGCCCTTTAAGTATGTCTGCTTTAAATATAGAATATGCAGCAAGGTTAGCTGTTAACACCCATTTCCATTTACCCTTGAGTAAGTGGTGGTGGACTGCTGCAGTTCCAGTGTTGGTGCTACAAAGCTGCTCCTGGTGATAGACAATAAAGTCTCTCATTGGAATATATGCTGTCCCTGCCACACGATGTTTCTTCCAAATCAATAACTGCAGCAATACTGAGCAATCAGTTGTGAGATTGGACGTGCTTTCCCTGCCAGTGTTGGACCCAAGGGCATGAGAACTTGCATTGTTCTGACTGAATGTTATGAGGTGTATAATTTTATAGAGGTGTATACATTTTCATATAGCTCTTATGGGGCCACTCAATAAGAACTATATGAAAATGTCTCACCGCTTGCTGATGGGGTGTCCTATCTGTCTCAGCTGAAAATCAGTGCACGGTTGACAGCCGAACATAATGTTTCAGTAGCAAGAATACACCAGGCCGTTGTTTATACAGTCTGAGAGACAGCTCTTCCACTGTTGATGTCATCAGATGTTTTTGAGGAAGATTGACTTGATCGACTAGGTGTCTCTTTGCCTAGTCGGAAATGTGCAGATAGGTCAATGCAGGTGACCTCTGTAATCAGTTATAGAGTCATAAAGATATACAGCACGGAAACATGCTGACCAAGATGCCCCATCTAAGTTAGTCCCATTTGCCCGCGCTTGGCATATATCCTCTATCCTTTCCTATCCATGTACCCGTCTAAGTATCTTAAATGCAGTTATAGTACCCACCTTAACTACTTCCTCTGGCAGCTTGTTCCATCTACCGACCAACCTCCGAGTGAAAAAGTTGCTCATCAGGTTCCTATTAAGTCTTTCCTTTCTCACCTTAAACCTAAGTCCTCTGATCTTGATTCCCTTACGCTGGGTAAAATTTTATCTACATTTACCCCATCAATTCCCCACATGATTGTATACACCTCTATAAGATCATCCAAGCAATAAAATCCTAGATTGTCCAATTGTTGGAGGATAGCTAATGTTATCCCACTTTTCAAGAAAGGAGTGAGAGAGAAAACAAGGAATTACAGACCAGTTATCTTTCCCACTGACTTCGGTGGTGGGAAAGATGCTGGAGTCAATCATGAAAGAGGTAATAATGGGGCATTTGGAGAGCAGTAAAAGGAATAGTCCAAGTCAGTATGGATTTATGAAAGGAAAATCATGCTTGACTAATCTTCTGGAATTTTTTGAGGATGCGACAAGCAAAATGGATGAAGGGGAGCCAGTGGATGTAGTGTATCTAGACTTTCAGAAAGCCTTTGATAAGGTCCCGCATGGGAGACTGGTGACTAAAATTAGAACACATGGTATTGTGGGTAGGGTGTTGACGTGGATAGAAAATTGGTTGGCAGACAGGAAGCAAAGAGTAGGAGTGAACGGGTCCTTTTCAGAAAGGCAGGCAGTGGCGAGTGGAGTGCCGCAAGGCTCGGTGTTGGGGCCACAACTGTTTACCATATATATTAATGCTATGGAAGAGGGAACTAGGAGCAACACTAGCAAGTTTGCGGATGACACAAAGCTAGGTGGCAGTGTGAACTGTGAAGAGGATGTTAGGAGGTTGCAGGGTGACCTGGACAGGTTGAGTGTGTGGGCAGATGCGTGGCAGATGCAGTATAATATAGATAAATGTGAGGTTATCCACTTTGGTGGCAAATGCAAGGGGGCAGATTATTATCTCAATGGGGCTAGGTTAGGTAAGGGGATGGGTACGGCGAGACCTGGGTCTCCTTGTACACCGGTCACTGAAAGCAGTGAAGAAAGCTAATGGAATGTTGGCCTTCATAACAAGAGGATTTCAGTATAGGACTAGAGAGGTTCTTCTGCAGTTGTATAGGGCTCTGGTGAGACCACATCTGGAGTATTGTGTACAGTTTTGGTCTCCTAATTTAAGGAAGGACATCCTTGTGATTGAGGCAGTGCAGCGTAGGTTCACGAGATTGATCCCTGGGATGGGATATGAGGAAAGATTGAAAAGACTAGGCTTGTATTCACTGGAGTTTAGAAGGATGAGTGGGCATCTTATAGAAACATATACAATTATAAAAGGACTGGACAAGCTAGATGCAGGAAAAATGTTTCCAATGTTGGGCGAGTCCAGAACCAGGGGCCACAATCTTAGAATAAAGGGGAGGTCATTTAAGACTGAGGTGAGATAAAACTTTTTCACCCAGAGAGTTGTGAATTTGTGGAATTCCCTGCCACAGAGGGCAGTGGAGGCCATATCACTGGATGGATTTAAGAGAGATTTAGATAGAACTCTAGGGGCTGATGGAATCAAGGGATATGGGGAGAAGGCAGGCACGGGTTATTGATTAGGGATGATCAGCCATGATCACAATGAATGGCAGTGGTGGCTTGAAGGGCCGAATGGCCTCCTCCTGCACCTATTTTCTTTTTTTTTCACTTTAGTCTTTATTGCTTTTATGCAAACACAAATAAAACACAAATATGATGATGAAACATACAACAATGCAGTGAAACATACAACAGTGCAGTGGGGGTTCAGTTTACAATTAATTATGCAGTATACAGAACTATTTTCTCATTAAAACATTTTCCAATAACTTGCATTATTGTCAATAAAATTATACAGTGTTGATGTCTTTATTTCTATACCTAATCTATTTTTCCCATTTTCTGTTAAACTCGTCTTCTTTCACTCTTAAAGAATATGTAATTTTCTACATGACAAATATTTCCTGTACGATGTCTAACCATTGTCTAAGTCTGGGTGTGTCCGCTGCAAGCCAGTTTCTTGTAATGGCCTTTCTGCCAGCAGTGAGTAGGATTTTAACCAAATATTGATCTTCCTTCAGCACCACTGTATTTATGTTTCCCAGGAATAAAATGGAACACTTCTTGGAGACTATATATCCTAATACCTCCTTTAATTCTGAATTCACTCTGTCCCAAAATGGTTCTATTTTTGGGCAACTCCAGAAGATATGTGCATGATTTGCGTCTGTTTGGCCTCATTGCCTCCAGCATGTTTGCTGCCTTAGAATTTGCTTGCTTTTTATGTTAGGCGTAATAAAGAAACGAATCAAAAATTTCCAATTAAATTCTCTCATTTTTGTGATTTAGTGGATGTCTGTAGTGATACACACATATGATGCCATTCTTCTTCTGAGATTGTGATGTTCAATTCCTTTTCCCACTTAAATTTTACATTAAATGTAGTTTTAGCTTGACATTCCATTCAACTATGATAACGTTTAGAAATAATCCATAATGTTTTTTGATTATACGCATTAACTATCACTTCTATCACTGGATTATTTTCTTCTAGTGCCTCCCTTTTTACTTTTTTATTGTAATAATCACTCAGTTGGAGGTATCTAAACAAGTCTTGGTTCAAAAGTGCAAATCTATCCTTCAAATCTTGAAAACTTCTTAGGTTTCCATTTTCAGTAACAGTACAAAATGCAGTCATTCTTTTCTTCATCCACTCTTTAAATGTTGAACCATACATCCCTGGTTTAAATTCATTATCCAAAGCTATCCATCTTAAACCTTTTGTCGTGTATTCAGTTTAGGTTGGCTGGTAAGAGTGAACCAGGTTTCTAAAGTAAATATCGTTATTGGATCGATTATACTCCTGATATGTCCAGGAAATGTTTTTTCTCCCAAGAGTGTTTGGATGTGGAAGTCAGGGATACATGCCTCAATCGCTTTCCACCTAGCTATATAGCTGTCCTCACACCAATTAATTAGTGGTCGAGGTTGGGCTGCATAGAAATATATCCTAAAATTTGGAAGTGCCATTCCACCTTTGTCCTTTGGCAACTGGAGTGTAGTGTATCGAATTCTGGCCTTCTTTCCTCCCCAAATTAATCTAGATATTAATTTATCCCATTCCGTGAATTGTTTTAATGGTATCTCTATTGGCAGAGATGGAAACAAGTACAATAGCCTTGGCAAAATATTAATTTTCATCACATTTATCTTACTACTAAAATCCATTGGGTAGGTGGACCATCTTTCTATATCCTTTCTTATGTTTTGGTTGATGTGATTATAATTGGCCCCATACAACATTGATATATTTTTTGTTATATGTACCCCTAGGTATTTGATTGATTTTGAATATCATTGAATATGATACTTTTGCTTGATTTCTTCTGGAGGAGCACAATTAAATAGGAGGGTTTGAGTTTTTTAAATATTCACTTTATATCCTGCATAAAAATTAAATTTCTCTATGATTCCCATCATCCTTGGAAATGAGGTGTTTACTTCCGTGCACCTATTTTCTATGTTTTTATGTTTCTTAACCTCTTCCCATAGCTCAGAGCCTAGGGTCCTGCCGACATCTTCATAAATCTTCACTGCATTCTTTCCAGCTTAATGACATCCTTCTTATACTGTAGCAGGGTGACCAAAACTGAACCCAATGCTCCAAATGCAGGAATTTAAACCAGCATCTGCAGTTCTTTGTTTCTGCTCCAATGGCTGCTTCAGCCACATCCTGTACTGTCTGTCCTTGCTACACGGTGCTTATTCTCAGTCAGGTTCATACTGCAGAAATACTGATTCGCCAACTAATAGGACACTGCCATCAGTGAAAATTCATAAGTACTTTAATTGCCAGTGTTGGAGCTAAGGGCATGAGAACTTGCATGGTCCAGATTGAATGTTCATGACTCCTGGGGCCACTCCATGAGAACTACATAAAACTGCCACTGTTGCCGATGGCAGTGTCCTATTAGTTAGATATGAAAGTCAGTGCATGGCTAACAGCTGAAAGAAATGTTTCAGTAGCAAGATTATGCCAGGCCGTTGTTTATACAATCTGCGAGACAACGCTATCCCTTTAGTTTAGTTTAGAGATACAGCGCAGAAACAGACCCTTCGGCGCACTGAGTTCGCAGCAACCAGCGATCCCCACATTAACACTATCCTAAACACACTAGGGACAATTTGCATTTATACCAAGCCAATTAACCTGCAAACCTGTATGTCTGGAGCATGTGATCTCAGAGAAAAGATCTCAGAGAAAACCCATGCAGGTCAGGGGATAACGTACAAACTCCATATGGACAGCAGCCGTAGTCGGGATTGAACCCGGGTCTCTGGTGCTGTACAGCAGCAACTCTAAAGCTGCGCCACCGTGCCGCCTAAGTTGATGGCATCAGATACTTTTGTGGCACGTCGACATGATCACCTAGGCGTGTCTTTGCCGCTTCATAAATGTGCACTTGGGTCAATGCAGGTGATCTCTGCTATCAGTTATGTAAAGGAGACATATCCTAAATGGATCAGATGAACTTTGAATACAGTCCAGTAGTTTCATTGCCATCAGCTTATTTTTCATCAATTAAATTTTGTTACCGGATTTTAAATTTACCGATCTCATTCATAGGATTTCAACTTGTATACGTGGGTTCCTTCATATTTAAATGTTAGATTTATATTTTGTACCAGAAATCCTGAAACACTTAAGTATTTATCATTGCAGCATATCAATAGTTATTTTTAGTTAAAAATGTCAGATTTCCATTTCATCCCTCAACTATCTTTAATTCCTGTATTCCATTGAAATCATATGACATTGAACAACAGTGACTGCAGGCATTTTTGTGGCAACATTACAAATGAGTCCCAAGGTAGTTCACTAAATCAGATTTCATCTCAATTGGCTGGCAGCCATTTATATAGAGTTTATGGTAAGAAGCTCGTGTTGACTATGAAGTCCAAGAGTTCCACAGAGATCAGTCTATCATCATAACGATAAAACAGCTATTAACAAAGCTTTTAGAATCTGACTCTTTCATGAAACGTATTAGTAATTGGAGGAACTCAGTGGGACATGCATCATCTAGCACAGCTTCAATTTAGTTTATTGTCACGTGTACCGAGGTATAGTGATAATCTTTTGTTGCATGCTAACTAGTCTGCGGAAAAACAATACATGATTACAATCAAGCCATTTACATTTTCTAGATACATGATAAGGGCAAGGACACGTTTAGTGCAAGGTAAAGCCTGTAAAGTCCAATCAAAAATAGTCCAAGGGTCGGCAATGAGGTAGATAGTAGTTCAGCACTACTCTCCAGTTGTGGAAGGATGATTCAGTTGCCTGATAACAGCTCTGATAAATTATCTCTGAATCTGGAGGTGTACGTTTTCACACTTCTATACCGTTTGCCGGATGGGAGAGGGGAGGAGAGTGAGTGGCCAGGGTGCAATTCGTCCTTGATTATGCTGCTGGCCTTTCCGGGACATGGTATAAATGGAGTCAATGAAAGGGAGGTTCGTTTGTGCGATGGTCTGGGCGGCGTCCACAATTCGCTACAATTTCTTGCGGTCTTGGATGGAGCTGTTCCCACACCAAGCAGTGATGCATCCTGATAAAATGCTTTCTATGGCACATCACATAAAACAGTACAGCACAAGAACAGGCCCTTCAGCCCGCAATGTGCTGAACATGATGCCAAGCCCAACTCTTATCTGCCTGCACATAATCCATATCCCTTCATTCCATACATATCCATATGCTTATCCAAAAGTCTCTTACAAGTCACTAGCGTGACCTGCACCATCACACTATGGCAGCATATTTCAGGCACTCACCACCCCCAGTATAAAAACCGTCTTCCTCATATCCCCTTTAAACTTTACCCCTCCTACCTTAACGCTATGCCCCCTAGTATTTCATATTTACATAATGGGAAAAGGGTCCTGACTGTTTACCCTATCTACGTCTCTCATAATTTTGTATTATTCTATCAGGTTTCCCTGCAACCTCCGGTATTCCAGAGAAAACGATCCAAGTCTGTTCAACCTCTCCCTGTAGCTAATACCCTCTAATCAAGGAATAATTCTGGTAAACCTCCTCGGCACTCTTTCCAAAGCCTCCACACTTTTCTTGTAATGTGGCAACCTGAACATCATGCAATATTCCCTATGCTTCCCATAAAGCTGCATCATTATTTCCTGACTCTTCTGTTCAATGTCCCGACCAATGAAGGCAAGCATACCATAAGCCTTTATCATTCTATCTACTTATATTGCTGCTGCCAGGGAGTTATGAACTTGGGCCCCAAGATCCCACTGTGCATCAATGCTGTTAAGGGTCATGCCATTAATTGTATATATTTTCCCTTACATTCGATCTCCCAAAGTACCACTCTCCCACCACACTCGGATTAAATCTCTAGAGGGAAATGGACAGACATTGTTTTTGGTTGGGACCCTTCTTCAGCAGAGTAGGGGGAGGAAGCTGGAAAAGTGAGGTGGAGATGGGACAAAAAGCTGTCAAGTGATAGGTGGATACAAGTGAGGAGGAGAGGATCGATAGAGGCGTGAAGTAAGTGACAAGGCTAAAGGTGAAAGAAAGACAAAAAGGTGTCAGATAAGGAAGAGGCATGAAATGTAAAACAGATGGAGGCATATTGGTGGAAGATGACGGGGAAGATAAAAGAGAAATATGGGAATCAGTGTTGGGAGATTAATGTACAGAGGGGAAAGGAGGAGGATGACTGGTGACTAGGTAGGAGAATATCCCACATTTCCTATTTATACTCCCCCTCATTCCTCTCTCACCTGTCCCCTCCCACCCATATTCCTCCCCCCCCCCCCCCCCCCCCCCCCCCCGGCTTTATCTCACTCCTCCTCTTTCCTTATCTGATCCCACATTTCCCTTTTTCCTATCTCTTTCCCCTCTCTTTGTAATTACAGATTGATATCACACGGTTTATTTTGCATTGCTAATCATGCCAGCATTTTACTGAGGTTCAAGGCTGTGGATAGGCTTTAACTTTTAAATAACAACCCCCTTGTGAATGTAATAGATCATATGTATAGACCAATGTACTCTTTACCTCACACCAGAAATGCCACTAACTGCTTGGGTGGCTGTATGAATTTTAATCTGCTATGGACAGCACAACCTGACAGAGGAAATAATGTTCCTGTCCCAATTCTGTCACACATTGCTGGCCTCCCAAGCGCATGGAAAAAAACAGTGAGCCAAGTACCAAAAAGCTGATCACAATTCCTGGGTACATTTGGTTAGGGATTTTGGCTTAGCAAAAATTCAACCTTCACCCATATTCAGCAGCATAGCCCCATAGGCAGAAGAACATTAGCGTTATTTTATTAATGGGAATTTTTAAATATGTATCAGGAAGGATTTGTTTAGCATATTCATTTATTTATTTGAGGATTTAGACTTTAGTTAGAATTGCATTCAATTTCTTCGATAATTTGGTTATTTTGACGGTTGAAAAATGATGCCTAAAGATCTAAGGTTTTCAAAATTCTTTTGCATAGTGAAATGTATTTTGCACTATTTGAAGAAATTAATTTAATTAATTAAAAACTTATTCCTAAATGTAATCAAGTACCACCAGTTCTTGTGTAGGAAAGAACTGCAGATGCTGGTTAAACCGAAGATAGACACAAAAAGCTGGAGTAATTCAGCGGTACAGGCAGCATCTCTGGAGAGTAGGAATGGGTGACGTTTTGGGTCAAGACCCTTCTTCAATCTGAAGAAGAAGGGTCTCGACCTGAAACGTCACCCATTCCTTCTCTCCAAGGATTCTGCCTATCCCAGAGTTACTCCAGCTTTTTGTGACTATCAGAGGCATCTATTCTGGATCAGCACACATTTGAATGTCACTCACTTTAAAGTTCTTTCTCACACATGTAGCTTGTGACTGGAACATGAAAGGCCACTCGTGCAGAAGCAGTTTGTTACAATATGGGCGAAGCTTGCTTCTTTCTGCACAAGTTAAAGAAGAGCTGTGATGGAGTTTGATACTTGAATTCCCTTGCAGATTATTGTAAAATCAGATTATTGTAAAAAAAAAATTAAGATCAACACATGCCAAAAATCTGAAATAAAAACAGAAAAGACTCAAAAAGCAGACACAGAAAGCAGGTCATTCAGAGTCTATGAAGAGAGAATCAAAGTTAAAGTTTTGGTTGATGACATTTCAGGTCAATGTAGGCGAGGCCTTTTTAAATTATTAAATTATTCCTTGTAACTAGTCAACTCCTCACAAAACTTATTTTGGACTTCCTTTGCACCTTCCACTATAAGAACCTGTCATGCAGGCACATGCCGTCAGGATAGGCAAGGTAGGCACTGCCTACCCTGACTAAAATTATTAAATGGCAATTATTAAATATAAATAGTAAAGGCATGGGAAAATTATGCCTATCGAAGAGATCGATCTCTTAGGTAGGCATAATTCTCCGTGCCTTTCAACCGCAGTACTTGTAACACGGGAAGGTCTGTGCAGCCCACGTGCCGTCAGCGCTGCTTCAAGCCGACAATTTCAAGCGGAGCTGAAGGCAGCTGAAATTCTGCCTTTGCTGTATTGCGCAGGCGCAGCAACCTTCTGCGCATGCTCAGCGCGAGTTTCTTGGCGGGTTTTTCAAATATGGATTGCCATTATTTTAAGAGTATCTTAGGAAACAAAGAGTGAAGAATGGAGTTCATGTACCAATAACGAGGTAAGTACATTTCTTGGTGCTTTATGTTTTTAAATATTGTATTTCCTGGGGTGGGTGGGGTGAGCTCCTTTCACAGTGTTTGGGGAGTCTGGCCCAGGGTAAAGTTGCGGGGAGGGCAGGAGCATTGTGAAGGAGGGGATCGGGGCCAGTAACCCACTTGCGATGCTCCGGGCACGGAGCCACTGCATTTTGGCCGAGGAGTGAATTAGCTCGGGTGGCAGCGAGTGGCCGCCGGGACTGACAGTCCCTTCTGCCGGTCCCCGCTCACCTCTGGCAGTGCTCTCCATTTGAAAACCTCTCTCCTGCCACTCGCTGGCTTCGCTCATATCAGACGCTTCCCGCAAATCCTTAAATTCCGACAGCGCACTCAAGGGACCAATTGAGGTTACTCGGCTGTCGGAATTTAAGGATTTGCGGGAAGCGGCTGATATGAGCGAAGGGGTTGTCTGGTCCTGGCAGCCACTCGCAGCCACCAGAGCTAATTCACTCCCCGGCCACAATGCGGTGGCTCCGTGCCCGGAGCGTCGCAAGTGGGTTACATATGAGCGAAGCCAGCCAGCGGCAGGTGAGAGGTGTTCAGATGGAGAGCACTGCCAGAGGAGAGCAGGCCAGCAGAAGGCGCTGAAGTGGCAGCCGGTTCTGCTGTCGGGTCCCGGCGGCCGCTCGCAGTCACCCAAGCTGCTTTGTTCCCCGGAAGTGGCGTCCAGTTCTGCTGTCTGTGCCCGGAGCGCTGTGGCAGTGGTGAGTGAGTCTGACATGATCTCCGACCTTCTCCTTTTCAACACTCCTGCCCTCCCTGCATCTTTAACCCCTGGCACAGACTCCCCACACGCTGTGAAAGGAACTCTCCCTTCAATTTGACCCTTGAATTAGTACAATACAATACAATACAATACAATACAATACGGTTTATTTGTCACATTGCACATAAAGTGCAAGTGAAATGAATATGTCAGCAGCGGTACAATTATAAAGAACACACACAAAAACACAATAAAAATTTAACATAAACATCCACCACAGCATTCATCACTGTGGTGGAAGGCACACAATTTGGCCAGTCCTCCTCCATTTTCCTCCATTTAGTATTGTCATTCAATAAGATGACAACTGATTCAATGTCCCAGTGTGCTCCCTTTTCCCCCACCATCTCTCCACCTACCTTCATCCTCCGTCCCCCACCCATTCAGTAATTAAAAAATGAAGGAGATTTAGAAGCCTTGGGAAAATTGAATTGTTACTTATTTTTATTTTTTACGGAGAGAACAATCTGCCGGCTGACTGCCTACCTTGAGTAATTACTCACGGCACATGCCTGCTGTCATGATAACATCTATGACTCAAATCAAAACTTATTGTTAAAGGTAATTGTAACTGATCCGCTAATATACCCTGATCCAAAATCACCATAGAACAGTACAGCACAGGAACAGGCCCTTCGGCCCACAATATCCATGCCCAACATGATGCCAAGTTAAACTAATCTCCGCTGCCTAAACATCTAACCCAAACTGTTATTCAAAATTTCCTACACCCCCAAATGAAGTTCTGAACCTCTCTCTCCCACAACCCAAGACCCCATGGCTACAGTCTGAAACACTGCAGAGGTAAAGGGTATGGCTAAGTATATTGGACACAACCCTCAAGGTATTTCTAGTGAGCAATGGATTATTATTGCAGATCGGCAGACACAAATAAATATATTAACCCCTCTCCTCTACTTAGCCAAACATGTCACTCATAACTTTAGAAACGCAGGATAAATTCTACCTAATGAATTTGTCTGGAAATAGATGAAATCATCCTATTTTTAATTATTCTCAAGTTGTGATTATTTTACCAGTTTTTAAGCTGGATCAGAAAACCTAAAGATTTCAGTCCCTCAAGCTTCCTAACAGAACACTTTTCATTTAAAAAGTTATATTATTCTTTATAAGTGTCTGGGGATAAACAATAGTCCCCAGATATACCGGTACTTTGCTGTCATGAAATTTTGTAATCAAATTATAATATATTTCACTCCCTTCTATCAGCACAGATAAAGACCGTGGGTCATTTCCCCGGGAAATTAAGAATGGAATACAATTCCTGTTCAGATCTTTGATTCATTTTTAATCAGAAGTATCATCTGTAATTCAGTTATTATGCAACAGGAAGTAACAGTTGGTTATGTGTAAGAAAGAATTGCAGATGCTGGTTCAAATAGAAGGTAGACACAAAATGCTGGAGTAACTCAGCGGGACAGGCAGCATCTCTGAAGAGAAGAAATGGGTGACGTTTCGGGTTGAGACCCTTCCTCAGACTGATGTCAAGGAAGTGGGCGGGACAAAGATAGAATGTAGTCGGAGACAGTAAGACTGGTGGTATAACTGGGAAGGGGAAGGGAATGGAGAGAGAGGAAAAGCAAAGGTTACTTGAAGTTAGAGAAGTCAATGTTCATACCGCTGGGGTGCAAGCTGCCCAAGCGAAATATGAGGTGCTGTTTAGACGCCAATTTGCGCTGGGCCTCACTCTGACAATGGAGGAGGCCCAAGACAGAAAGGTCAGATTGTGAATGGGAGGGGGAGTTAAAGTGCTGAGCAACCGGGAGATCAGGTAAGTTAAGATGGACTGAGCGGAGGTGTTCAGCGAAACGATCGCCAAGCCTGCGCTTGGTCTCGCCGATGTAGAGAAGTTGACATCTGGAACAGCGGATACAGTAGATGAGGTTGGAGCAGGTGCAAGTGAACCTCTGCCTCACCTGAAAAGACTGTTTGGGTCCTTGGATGGAGTCGAGGGGGAGGTAAAGGGACAGGTGTTGCATCTCCTGCGGTTGCTGGGGAAAGAAACTGGGGAGGGGTGATTTTCGATGGGAAACTCAGGGATTTTCGGAGGGAACGGTCTATGCGGAAAGCAGAAAGGGGTGGAGATGGGAAGATGTGGCCAGTAGCGGGATCACGTTGGAGTTGGCAAAAATGTTGGAGGATTATATGCTGTATGTGACTGCTGATGGGGTGGATGGTGAGGACAAGGGGGACTCTGCCCTGGTTACAAATGCGGGGAGGGAGAGTAAAAGCGGTGCTGCGGGATATAGAGGAGACCCTGGTGAGAGCCGCATCTATAATGGAAGAGGGGAACTCCCGTTCTAAAGAATGAGGACATCTCCGCAGCCCTGGTATGTAAAACCTCATCCTGGGCGCAGATAAGGCGTAGATGGAGGAATTTGGAGTTGGGGATAGTGTCTTTACAGGAAGCAGGGTGGGAAGAAGTGTGGTCTAGATAGCTATGGGAGTCAGTAGGTTTGTAGTAGATGTCGGTCAATAGTAACAGTGGGTTGATCAGTTATAAATATTTTGCCTCGGATTCAAACAAGGTTATTATAAATTTCACAATGGAGTTGTAGGAGCTTATTGTGTGTGGCAGCAGAGCGGTTATATTACAGCACTTGTGTTCAAAGTCTGCACTATTGATCCACAGACATCAATTTGAATCCCACCACAAAAGATGGGAAATTTCAATTCATG
Organism: Amblyraja radiata; assembly: GCF_010909765.2. Lineage (NCBI taxonomy): Eukaryota > Metazoa > Chordata > Chondrichthyes > Rajiformes > Rajidae > Amblyraja > Amblyraja radiata. The sequence goes on from NC_045956.1 coordinate 123,768,001, forward strand.
TAATTTAATGAATCTGGAATAAAATGGCACCATTCCTGATGGTGACAATTAATCTATCATTTAATTAATGTTCGTCAAGGGAAGAAATCTGTTCATCAAGACTCATCTATCTATCTGAAATGGGTTGGAGAGTAATTAGACTTGGGCAATAAGTAATGAGTTTCACATTGTGTAAACAAATTAAACTCAGGTGAGTTCAGTCAAAGGACATTTACTGATATCAATTTTGAAGGCAGTCTGACTAATGGAGTATGTGCTCCTGTAACTCTGAACATTGTGGATCAATGTGGATCAATGTGGTCCTATGTGGATCAAAATCCAAGTTTGATAATGAAGCTGTGCTGTCAGACCCACTGAGTTACTCCAGCCTTTTGTGTCAATCTTTGGTTTAAACCAGCATCTGTAGTTTCTTCCTACACAACCATCTAATAATGGGACTGGAAATTGTAACAGAGGAAAACAGAGAGAAATGATGTGTAGGAAGGAACTGCAGATGCTGGTTTAAACCGAAGATTGACACAAAATGCTGGAATAACTCAGTGGGCCAGGCAGCATCTCTGGATGAAGGAATGGGTGACGTTTCGGGGTGAGACCATTCTTCAAACTGATGTGTGGAAGTCCCAAAAGCTGTTGGAGGTGTACAATTCATTAATACATTAAAACAAACTGCCAGTTATTATTGCAGGTAGACACAAAATGCTGGAGTAACTCAAAGGGTGAGGCAGCATCTCTGGAGAGAAGGAATGGGTGACGTTTCGAGTTGAGACGCATCTGAAAGTTAGTTATTAATCAATTGTTGTCATATTTAAGCTTTCCTGTTGTAAAAAGCCAAATGTATTGCATGATGGGATTTGGCCAAATCATCATGACAAAGTTTTTTTCTTACGTAAGTTGAATAGTTCACAGCTCTCTTACAAGTTTTTTATATAAGTAGAAATGTTTTATTCCAATTTCAAGGTTGCAAGGTCAGTTTATTGTCACGTACAAACTAAGGTACAGTGAAATTCGAATTACCATACAGCCATGCTAAAGAAAAGCAACATGACACACAACTACATAAAAGTTAACATAAACATCCACCACAGCGGATAAGAAGGGGCCAGTGGATGCCATTGGGATGACTGGCTTTTGGCAAAGAGTGAAAAACAACTCCATATTGGAGGTGGCTGATGGTTTCTGGTACATGACCTTGTGCAATTGGTATTATGTCTGTAGGTATATTAACCCTGGTTTTCTGGCATTTCTTTGAGTGTGCTGCTGGAGTATTCAGACATAAAACTGTTGCCTCTGGGTCTCTAGGTCCACACCCGTCAGACGTAAAATTAAAGCTCTGTATGGTCTTAAGAATTTGTACTTTGTCTATCAATTAAGTGAACTTTTACACATCTTCAGAACGATGTCAGGGGAGGGGGCGGGACAAAGATAGAATATAGGCGGAGACAGTAAGACTAGTGGGAGAACTGGGAAGAGGAAGGGGATGGAGAGAGAAAGCAAGGGCTATCTGAAGTTAAAGAAGTCAATGTTCATACCGCTGGGGCGCACATCAGACAGGCCCCCTCACTGTCCATCTTCAAATCCTCCCTAAAAACACATTTTTATTCTTTGGCTTTCGACACTGGTTGAGGCATTGCTCTTGTTTTTAGTGCTTTTAATGTCTTTTAATTTTTTGTGTGTTTTTTATAGTCCTTCGTTTTACGGTTATAATGGTTTTTAATTGTTTGTAATAGCTTTTTGTTCATGAGTTCTCATGTACAGCACTTTGTGGCAACTGCAGTTGTTTAAAGTGCTTTATAAATAAAGTTATTATTATTATTAAACTACGCAAGCAAAATATGAGGTGCTGTTCCTCCAATTTGCGCTGGGCCTCACTCTGACATTAGACAATAGGTGCAGGAGTAGGCCATTCGGCCCTTCGAGCCAGCACCGCCATTCAATGTGATCATGCCAAATAATCTATCGAAGAGAACATTGAGGCTCTCTACAAAACTATGAGTTAGAGTGGAAGATGTAGAAGCAGAAGTAGGCCAGTCAGCCACTTGTGCTTGTTCCACCATTAAATCAGATTACGTTTTACTCTTTCTTGCACCTTTGTTTAGGTCATTGGACCAGATCTATGCAGCATATTTTTAATGTGGTTTCACGAGGTTTCTGTACAATTGGGTGGCGCCAGCAATGGCTGCCTCGCCAACAGTCTGCATGTCCCTTCCTTCTTCTGTTGTTTGTATATGTTAAATGTATGTTTTTAGTGTTATTTAGCTTGTTTTATGCGGGGGAGGGGGGGAGTTGGGAGAAACCGTTTCTTATCTCTTACCTCGATGGAGATGCAATTTTTTCGGTTTCGTATCTCCGTCCGCACTGCGGTTTAACATCGAGGAGTTAGCGGCCTTTGCTGGAGATCAATTTCGAAAGCGCCACTGCGGGAGTCTGCGGGACTTTAACATCACGGAGTCCGCAGTCTCTGGTCAGAGACTGACTTTGGGAACTCCAAGCCGCAGGAACTTCAACCGCCCCAACGCAGGGGCTTTGACTGCCCGACACAGTAGCTTTGATCGCCGGCAGCGGGAGCTTCGATTGCCCCGACTGCAGATGTTTAGACTGCCCTGACCAGGGGAGAATAAAAGAGGAAGTAGATTGGACTTTATTGCCTTCCATCACAGTGAGAAACTTGGGGAATCCACTGTGGTGGATGTTTATGTTAAATTTTATGTAGTTGTGTGTCTTGTTGCTTTTCTTTAGCATGGCTGTATGGTAATTCGAATTTCACTGTACCTTACTTTGTACGTGACAATAAACTGACCTTGCAACCTTGACATTGGAATAAAAAATTTCTACTCATACAAATCAACTTACAATAGTGGTTGATATAGCATTTGCCATCCTAAATATTTGCTGTACCCACATGCAAACTCTCAGTCATTCATATAAAAGCATACAGATCCCTCTGAACACAAACACCTTTTAATGACTCAATATTTAGAAATGGTGGATCGTCTTACATATTTCCACATTATATTCCATCTTCCATGTCCTTGCTCAGCCTGTCTAGATCCTACTGCGATCTCTCCGTACACCTCCCACACTGCCAGCTATTTTTGTATCTTCAGCAGACTTGGATATATTACACATAACCTCTTCATGCAAATCATTTTTTATAGATTGTGCACATATGGGATCCCAGCAACAATCCCTGTAGTAACTTCATAAACATAACCTATCAATGTGAAAAGTGCCCATTAATTCTTCCTTCTTTGCTTTCTGCCTGGTCTACTTGTCAGGCAGTTCCTTGGAATCAAAGATGCCTAACTTCCAGTTCGATTTTGTCAATTATGTGGTGATTGATGTAGCCGTAAATGTGGGAACTGCAGTTTCCTCCACAGATAAGGTATGGGATACCTGAGGAACTGGGTGGGTGGTTTATAAGATGGTAAGGGCGCAATACCACACCAAGTATGTTCTCCACTTTGTGTGGCTGTGGAGTAGGAATTCCCTGGAGGCAGTGGGCACATTACATTTTCTCAAAGAGGCTTTGAGAACATACTGGAAATTTATCATCTGTTCTCTTGTTGATCTCTTCCCAAACATTGTTTAGAGTTGAGTATCTGCTTTGGAACTCCGGTTTCGGGCAAGTGAATGATGTGCCGTCTAAATGACCTGACAGTGTGTAATTAGAGCTTCATCGCTTCAAATAATGGCTTGAGCAATTGTTAAAGCTGTTCACTTATCCAGTGAATTCAGAGGATTTTGCAAAAATAGATTGGTGGTGCCTTACGATGCCTATAGAAGATAAAACAAGTCTCAGTTGCATGTAAAAGGGCAAGGATCACACAAGTCTAGTAGACCAAGAATTTTGTGATGTCTTGATTTTCAAATAACTTTTTCTCAATAGACGAAAAGCTGTGCTGGTGAACTTAAAACTGTGACAAATTCCATCATTGACATCTGGCTTCAATGACAGGTGGATCAAGAGGTAAAAGAGGTGGTCCACATTTTCTAGGATCGCACCTTGAATCTTTGTCTTATGGATATTTGGGTGGAAGGACCAACCTATTGTATGCTTAGTGAAAGGATTCACCATGAAATGGAGCACAGACTACAAGAGCATGGTTAAAAACTGTCCTCAACCCAAGACACGGAATTAATCTTACTATTAATACAGTTCAGAAAGGTTGTGGATTTTCTATGTATCTGAAACTTTGGATAAGCAAAATACAGTTCCTGTGCAATGGCCATAATGGACATCAGACAATAATAGATAAGAGATATTGCGGTGAAAAAATGTTGGAATTATACAGAAATTCCTAGCCAGGAAGGAATATGAGGTTAATTTTTACTGCATAAGAGCTCTGGTGAAACAATCTTTACGCTTTACAGGTACAATGCAGAAACAGGCCCTTCGGCCCACCAAGTTCATGCCGACCAGTGATCACCCCATACACGAACACCATTCTATACATTAGGGACAACTTACAATATTACCCAAGCAAATTAACCTACAGACCTGTATGTCTTTGGAGTGTGAGAGGAAACCAGAGCACCCAGAGAAGATCCACATGGTCACTGGGAGAATATCGAAGTGGGCATGATGGGCCGGACCACCAAATACTGCTCCTAGAACTTATGAACATAAGAATGTACAAACTCCGTACAAACAGCACCCATAATCAGGATCGAACCTGGGTCTCTGACGCTGTAAAGCAGCAGCTTTACCACTATGCCATTGTGCCATCTCTTAAGGGCCTGTCCCACTTGGGCGTCATTTGCGCGTCACGCAGTTGGCGAGCGAAGATTTTGTGAATCCAAAAATCCTGCGGCGCCGCGCGCAACCGCGCATCACTGCCTACATCACCACGCACCATGTGCGCATCGTGCGTCGTGACGCGTAAATTATGTCGCGTAAATGGCGCACAAATGACGCCCAAGTGGGACAGGCCCTTTAGTCCTTTTGCCCAGAATTTCCCACAATCCCTTTAAATGAGTTCTTTGTCAATTACTGACACTTTGAGACTGGAAAGCTAACAGCTAGCTGGAATGAATAATTCCCACCTTCTGTGACCACGAGGGATTGTCTTTGGTTGCACTAGTATTATGGCTATTATTTTATTGAATTTATATTTAAAATATTAGATATTATCTGTGTGCATTGTGTTTACGGGCCTTCAGGCTGCAGCAAGTAAGAATTTGATTGTTCTGTTGTCAGTACATATGATAATAAAATACTCATTCCCTCTTGAAAATTAAGAGAGACAAATAATTGATGTGAATCCAGGACAGAAACTGGGAAACAATGGCTACAGATAACAAGGGTCATATTTGAATAATAATGAAAAGTGAGGGATGATGATGCTGAACTAAAAGGAAAATATCAATGAAAGCAAAATGTTAGCATGCCAAGCCAGCATATGTTTCATTTATGACATTTGTGATAAATAATGGGAAGTAATGCCTTTTGGTAGATTCTAAAAACATTTTCATCAAGCCTCAAGAGTAATTAAATATATTTCTGGTAAACTAGCAGTTCCTAAACCTTCCATGTTCCTTGCTAACTGATTGTTTATCACAGATGATATTACCATAACTACAGCAGGGCAGGAGCTATTATGTTCCATGCCATCTTTGATTATCTTTAATTATACATATACCTGTGATCTTAAATCTAATTTGTAATCCAAAATGTATGCAGTTGTCTTTTTGTAAGTTAATCAACAATGCATTAACTGCCTTCTGCTGCGGTCCTGTTTCATATTTTATTTCCACGGCTTTCCTGAGAATGCAGAGGTGGGGGCCTAACAAGAGGAGCATTACAGGGGGAATGATGAATGGAGCTAGTCTTGGTCATAGCTGGCTCATTGTTAGAGATTTGATTAAATATCATGCTACAGACAATGCAAAGTTACATTTACCTCCCCTATAACTGTCTTAAGAAATAGCCAAAATTTATAATATTTTCACGAAAATAAGCCCTGAATAAGCAGTTGTAGGGAAATACACTTGCTGGAATTTATTGCCTCTGACTTGCTGGGATGTGAGAACTTTTCTCACAGCGAAAGGCCCGTCACCAAATGCACATTTTGGGACCCATTTCATTTGAATGCGAAAATTTGGTCAAGAATGAATGAGAAACGTCCCTTTTTGGCAGCGGCCTTCATTCAAGTGGTGTATTAGTAAGGAGCTCTTCACCTGGAAATCTCTCCCCTCTGACCACACACACACACGCACTGTATAAAAATATCCCTGCAGGAATAGCCATGGAGATCAGAATGCTATATACACTGTATCAACTTATTTCTCAGTTCACTGTATCCCAAGGACATTTGTAAAGTTTACTTCAACGCATATTTAATTAAAACTTGCAGAGGTCAATCATGGTCAACAGAATATGATTGCTAGTATTGTCCATATCTACTGCTTATTTATGTCGTTCCTTGAAATCGTGGACGCATTGGTGATCTTTATCCAATGTTCTGTAGATTCAGGATCAGTTCCTGTGGATTGGAGGGTGGCTAATGTTATCCCACTTTTTAAGAAAGGCAATAGACAATGGGTGCAGGAGTAGGCCATTTGGCCCTTCAAGCCAACATCGCCTGAGAGAGGTGGGAGAGAGAAAACAGGGAATTATAGACCAGTTAGCCTGACATCGGTGGTGGGAAGATGCTGGAGTCAATTATAAAAGATGAAATAGCAGCACATTTGGATAGCAGTAGCAGGATCGGTCTGAGTCAGCATGGATTTACAAATTAGTCAATCATGTTCGACTAATCTTCTGGAATTTTTTGATGATGTAACTAGAGTAGGGATTAACGGGTCATTTTCAGAATGGCAGACAGTGACTAGTGGGGTACCACAAAGCTCAGCGCTGGAAACGCAGCTATTTACAATACCATATTTCCCGGCAATGAAGACGCACCTACGTCGAAGACGCACCCCCAATGTAAGTTGCTAAATTTTGAGAAAATGATGGCAGGACAGGATCAAGGGTTTGGTTTAGTCCAGGGGTCGGCAACATCGCCTGCGTGCCCGGGACTGCCTGCAATTCCCAGATTCCTCGCATCCCCGGGACGAGCTGTGGAGCTCTATGATCTTTGCTTCCGCTCGCAGCTACCCGAGCTACTTTCCTCCCGAGCCACAATGCGGTGGCTCCGCGCACGGAGTGCTGCAGCAGCGGTGAGTGAATTGCTGGCATGATCCCCTACCCCCACCATCTCAATGCTCCTGCCCTCCCCGCAACCTTACCCCTGACGGCCCAGCCAATTTGTGCATCCCAGGCCATGCTGACCCGAGCCAGACTCCCCATACACTGTGAAAGGAACTCTCCCCAGCGACGCTGTCCTTTTACAGCCGCTTCCCATCAGCTGCCAGCAATGAGGGATACACTGAGGGATACTGATGGATAGCCAAGTCTATCTTTCTTGGCTAACAACCTAACCTTCTGCCTCCAAGATGCAGGTAAATTTTTGTGACTTTTTGTGGGTAAGGCACGAAATAAGGGTAAAAAATAGCGTCTTCATTGCCGGGAAATACGGTATATATTAATGATTTAGATGAAGGGATTAAAAGTAACTAGCAATTTGCGGATGACACAAATCTGGGTGGCAGTGTGAACTGTGAGGAGGATGCTAAGAGGATGCAGGGTGACTTGGACAGATTGGGTGAGTGGGCAGATGCCTAGCAGATGCAGTTTAATGAGGATAAATGCGAGGTTATCCACTTTGGTGGCAAAAAACAGGAAGGCAGATTATTATCTAAATGGTGTCAAATTGGGAAAAAGGGAAGTACAACGGGATCTGGGGGTCCTTGTTCATCAGTCACTGAAAGTAAGCATGCAGGTACAGCAGGCAGTGAAGAAAGTGAATGGCATGTTGGCCTTTATAACAAGAGGATTTGAGTATGGGAGCAGAGGTCGTCGTGCAGTTGCACAGGGCCCTGGTGAGACCACACCTGGAGTATTATGTGCAGTTTTGGTCTCCAAATTTGAGGAAGGACATTCTTGCTATTGAGGGAGAGCAACGTAGGTTTACAAGGCTAATTCCCAGGATGGCGGGACTGTCATATGTTGATAGAATGGAGCGGTTGGGCTTGTATACTCTGGAATTTAGAAGGATGAGAGGGTATCTTATTGATAAGATTAAGTGTTTGCATACGCTAGAGGCAGGAAACATGCTCCCGATGTTGGGGGAGTCACAGGGGCCACAGGTTAAGAATAAGGGGTAGGCCATTTAGAACGGAGATGGGGAAATACATTTTCACACAGAGAGTTGTGAGTCTGTGGAATTCTCTGCCTCAGAGGGTGGTGGAGGTCGGTTCTCTGGATGCTTTCAAGAGAGAGTTAGATAGAGCTCTTAAAGATAGCGGACTCAAGGGATAAGGGGAGAAGGCAGGAATGGGGTACTGATTGTGAATGATCAGCCATGATCACATTGAATGGCAGTGCTGGCTTCAAGGGCTGAATGGCCTACTCTTGCACATATTGACTATTGTATTGTTGGGGTATAATGGCTCTTATCAGTAAACAGATTTTCCAGCCATTTTTATTTTTTTAATTAACTGTTATTATTAACTTTCATTAACCTTCACAACGTTCAACAGACCAGATTGTACAGAATATAGAAACAGAACTGGGCTTAGAAGTCACAATATGCTCAAAATTCTAAACAGTGGAAACACTTGATATGTAGGTCATGTTTGTTACAGCTGTCTGACCAGATAATGTTAGGTAACCTTGAACTAAGCCTCACAGAGCTAACATTTTATTCAGTTCAAAAGCATTCAACTTTGGTAGCGGCAGAAACATTTTTTTCTTTGCCTAATTTTGCTTACAAACACATTTTTCAATTAATTTCCAGATGAAAATCACATATTAACAAATAAAATACACAAAATGGATTGTCAGTCAGCAACACAATTATCACTACACTCTCACCAATAATTAGGACTTTTTCTCAGGATTGTGTAATTCCAAATGTCTCAACATAGGCAACGCAGGTTAAAATTAATGAGCCAGATCATACTTCACAGAAAGCTGTCATTCCGTTGGGAACTGATGCCCATCTGCCCTCTTCCTTCATGAGTTGTCACGGTCGTACTGGGGAATGGGGCCTTTGGTTCTTCTGCATGAGACCTGGTCGCCAGTGCGGCCTGCGATACTTTGTAGAAGAGCCAGAAATTGGAGGTCTCCGACACGGCCCATCCCGCAGTACCCCAATAGATTTTCTTGGCCCCGGGGATCATTGGTGATGTTGGGGTTGTGGCAAATGCAAGGTGTGGGCTGTCTCGAGCTCGATATGAAACAATCGGGCAAATTATTTACAATGGTGACACAAGGAACAGCAGATGCTGGTTTACCAAAAAACACCCCACAAAGTGTTAGAGGAGCAGCAGTCCAAGCCGGATCTATGGAGGGAATGGACTGATGACATGTTGGGTTGAACTTTCTTCATATTGATTTGAGGTGGATATATCCCTCCAGACATCAGGCTTTACATGTCGCTCCTCTTCTCTCTGTATCTGACACCATTTAATCTCTTTTGTCACTATTTCTATCCAACTGCTAATTCAAATATCCACACTTGTATCCTCCTATCATTTGTCAGGGTTTGTCCCACCCTCCACTTCTTTTCTTGACCGGCTTATATTCGTTGGAATTTAACAGGATGAGAGAGGATCTTATAGAAATGTAAAATTCATAATGGATTGGACAGGCTAGATGCAGGGAAAATGTACCCGATGTTGGGGGAGCCCAGAACCAGGGGTCACAGTTTAAGAATAAGGGGTAGGCCATTTAGGACTGCGATGAGAAAAAAACTTTTTGACTCAGCGTTGTGAATTTGTGGAATTCTCTGCCATGGAAGGCAGTGGAGGCCATTTCACTGGATGTTTTCAAGAGAGAGTTAGATAAAGCTCTTTGGGCTAACGGAATCAAGGGGTATGGGAGGAAAGCAGGAGTGGGGTACTGATTGTGGATGATCAGCCATGGCAGTATTGAATGGCAGTACTGGCTCGAAGGGCCGAATGGCCTACTCCTGTACCTATTTTCTATATTTCTATGTTTTTCAAGCTTTGTACACCCCCCCCCCCCCCCCACCTCCTCCCCTCACCTCCCCCCCCCCCCCCCCCCCTCCACTACAATCAGTTTGAACAAGACTCTCGATCCGTAACCTCGCCTGTCCATGTCCTCTGGAGATGTTGCCTGACCCGCTGAGTTACTCCAGCGTTCTTTTTAAATTATTTCCATTTAAATTCATGTTTATGTTCAGACCAAAAGATATATAATATCGTTAATTTGCATGGACATCCAGTGCACTGCTCACCAGAATTGATGCAATATGGTTTTGGTTGTTGGGGTACTGTGTTAAAATTTTGTTGTAACTTCCACAGAACAAGCATTGCACCTTTTCATTGTGGCATCAAGATTTCCTATCCCAAGGCCAGGAGGTCATTATTGATAGGGTCCATAGGTTCAGAGGTTGGAATATTACTTTAGGCTGCAGGGGGATTGAAGATCGGGAGACTTTTGATGGAATCATCTGAAAATTAGAAGCCCGACAGGCGAGTTGTTGAAGAGGGTGGGGAGATCTCATCAGATTGTTGGATGCAGCGGGAAGATCGTGCAGTTATGGATGGGCACAGATCAGGAGGTTGGATGTGGACATAATTGTGGACCTCTATGGCCACTTGTAATAATCAGAACTTGGGAGTAATCACATCCAGTTTCACGCCATTTTAAGGTAAGAAGTGCATAATGCATAAATTTTCAATATATATATATATAGTAATTAGAAATGTAGATACTATGCATTCCCTCGGCAGATGTTCAGTGCATCCAGAGGTTGTTTCTCAAATTCAGATAAACCATCTGTCCTCCTTTTTCCTGCATTTCATTTCATTTCGAATTATTTATTTCCTTGCACATTGTCTAATAACAAGATGCTATTGCTTATGTTGAATGGTTTAAAATTACAGGCCTGCTTGTTATTCAGAAATCATTGCATAATGTGCTTTCCTAAAGGGCCTGTCCCACTTGTGCGTCATTTGCCCGTCACGCAGGTGGCACGCGAGGATTTTGAGAACCTCAAAATCCTGGGGCGCCGTGCTACCACGCGTCACTACATACGCCACCACGCCTCACCACGCGCCGTGCGCGCGTAATGCACGCGTCGTGACGCGTAAATGATGTCGCGTAAATGACGGCCAAGTGGGACGGCCCCTTAACATTTCAATTTGAGTAGGGTTTGCACACTGTCCATTCTATCATATGGGTTTATCCGGGTGCTTCAGTTTCCTCTCGCGTCCCAAAGGAGTGATGGGCAGCGTTAATGGTTTTATTTGCAAGCTGTCGCCAGTGTGTGTTGGTGGTAGGAGAATTATGGTGAGGTTGATGAACATGTGAGAAAATCAATGGGGGAATGGGATTGATGGCAATGCTCTGAGATGTTGGCATGGCAACCTTCTACATCGAGCATATTAGCTTTACAAACCCATAAAGCACTAAGTGAAAATGCATCCTTTTTAAGTAAAGAGACAAGAACTGGATACAATTCTCCAAGTCCAGTCACAGCAATTGCAGGTAGCCTTACATAATTCTTGCAAATAATGCAAGTGTGAAAAGGGAAGGCATCTAATTACTAAAATGAGCAACTGGTTTATAATTGGTTGGAATGTATCCAACAGTGGTTCTGTGTTAGACATCCCAGCAATTGCTGTGAAGCTTCATCCTCCTAAGTCCCCAATATCCCATATCCTACATCCAAATCATAGGGTGTAAAGCTATCAACTTAGAAATAAATGCAATCTCCTTCAGATGTGTGCCATAGCATCAACTGCAAACAGAATACCGGAAGAGGAAGTCACTGATATTGCCAATCAATGCTTCTGCCTGGCTTAGATAGTACATAGACATGGAAAAGTACAGCACAGGCCCACAACATCTGTGCCGAACATGATGCCAAAATAAACTAATCTCATCTGCTACACGATCTATCCTTCCAATCCCGGTATATTAATGTGCCTTTCTAAAAGCCTCTACAATCCATTATTGTATCTACATCACTTCTCCAGACTACCCATTCCAGATACCCACTTGTCCGTGTCACTAAACTGCTTCCTCCTGGTTTAGTCCAACGTCATCCTAGGTTCCTGCAGATCGCACAATAGTACTGACACTGCACTGCCAATTGCTGAATAAGGATTTCCATGGCAGTACAGTAAACAAACAGGAGACTATGTGTCAGCTCTGTAAGAGAAATAATTCCAACCTAATAACAGTGATGGAGTTGGCGCAGTCAAAAGCAATATTATCAGTGATGTTCTAAAAAATCTCATAGTTCCTGCGTCATGCACACAAACAAATAGCAAGGCAGTCTGTGCTGAGAATAAAAAGGAGGCCCGAGCAATCAAATTCAGGGTAATTAATTACCAACAGGAGTTGGGCATATTTAATCATGCATACATTGTGAGGCATAGGCTGAAAATGTTAAATAAACTGGACACATCATTTAGAGATCTCAACATTCCAAGTGCAAATTACTGAACCAGTTTAACAGATTATTTTCCCCATTTGTTAATCATGAAATAAATTATATTTACTGTAATCCCTTGCATTTTCTTTGGAGCACGCTGCAAACACTATTTTTGTTTGCTTAATCTTCTACTCCTTTGTCAAATGCATCAAATGATAGGCATGTCAAACACTGACAGTTGTTATAATTGACAAATGGCATAATTACTTGTCAGTAAATCTCTGTTCACCTATCACTTACAGTGTTATGGTGAAAGAGCAGGGAGCAGACAACATGGATTTGTCTTTAGGTATGATAGACATATCAGGTTCCTTCTGCACAATGTGACTCTGTGCGGATCATTTTAACCATGGATGAAAGATTACAGAATTTTTACCATGATGACAATACTTTCAATGTTCAAAGTTAGCTTCACTTTGGTTCTGTAATGTCGTATAGTAGCCAGCATAAAATATTGCTAAGGTTAACCATAGAACTTATGATGTTACATAGATAACATGGGTCAACCACAAACTATTCTCACATAAATGCTACAGATGTAAATCCTTGTGAAGGCATTTTGTGATTTTGTACTTAAACTGATTTTATCTTGATTTATTCCCATCCACATTAATCGTGCGTTTCCTATATCTTCACCTTTCTTTAAAAACGGAACAATCCTCCTGCATTGACAGTCTTGGAAGGTTTAGTAAAAAACAATATACATCTACAAAACTAAAATCATAATACTACTAAATTTGCTGCCCATTTGGTCAATATTTTATTCAATTATTTAATTTTAGTAAACAATGACTGGCTTGCACTTATCATTCGAAAACTGTTCCCTTGGAAAGTCATCGATATGACACAATTCCACTGTTTCCCCGTCTCCAGGGTGCTGATTATATCCAACAGCTTCCATTTTAATTTCAATTTTCAAATTCCAGTTGCCATTCTATTTCCTTTCGAGAACTTCAAAAATCAAACTAATTTGCATAATGGAACTGCAGATTTACAAAATAGAGATGTGAAGTAATGTAGTAACTCAGCAGGTCAGGCAGCATTTCTGGAAGACATGAATAGATAACATTTTGGGGGTGGAATTTGCCAATGTTATGCAGCTAACAACCCCCCCCCCCCCCCCCCTCTCTCTCTTCCCTGTGCCCCACATGCATAATTAAATCATGAAGGGTTTGTACAGAGCAGTTGTGGAGAAACTATTTCCCTTAGCAGATAGTCAAGGTCATGGAACATAGGATTAAAATGATTGACAGAACAACCAAAAGTGATGGATGGAATTCTTTATTAATGCAGAGCATGGTTAAGGTAGGAAATGCATTGTTCGGGCAGATTCAAATGTAGCATTCAAACGGGAGGTGGATAAGTGTCTGAAAGATAGAATTTGGGGGGAGGGACTGGCGGAGTGCCTATAAATGCTCCCTTAATTGTCCCATTGGCCCAAAGGGCCTCCATCCAGGCTTTCCCAGTTTGTGATTCTTCAAGTAGTGAATGGCAAAGAAACTTACATGATCCTGTGTGGCAGGTCCCATCATGATGTTCATGATGTTCGTAAAGAGTATGTTTATTTGCTTTTAAAATATTGTACATCAAAGCCTAATCCACACGGACCTGTGAATAAGTTGAATCACTTTGCGATAATAAGCTTGTCAATGTATTGCACTTTACTGAAAATTGTAATTATGCAGCAAGTGAGTAAGAATGGGTTTGTTTCATCTGCCAACATTTTAGCTGGCAGCACCTACAGGGCAGCAATGTGCTAAATGTCTAACTCCATAGGTAGTCCTCACACAACATCCAGACCTTGAAGCAGTCTTTCAGCAACCCAGAATAATGCATTGTAATAGGCTAGTAATAGAGGCAAAAATAAATCTGAGTACCATAGATAGATTACATGTTTAAAAACACTCTCCTTCCTAATGCAGACATTGTGTCGCAGGATTTAAAATATCCATACTCACCTGTAGAAAGTACATCAAATTAATTAAATTACTTTGGTAAAAATTAATTACCATCATTTTTAGCAAATGAGTGACTATTTACATTCAGTTGCACGTGAAGTTCTCTAACCATAATATAACATTTCCTTCCAATTCTCCAGCCCAATGCAGTGAATATTAATTTCTTGTTCTGAATGACTGATTGTTTAAAGTGTCATTGCTCTCGGAAGAGATAATCAGACGGAAATGAATAATCTGTTAAAGTTACAGTAACAATTTCTCAACCACACTGGCATGGATCATCATGTTTATTTAGTGTTGTTCAACTGTATGGGTGTAACCCTTCCTCTTAGCTGGCTTAGTTGATCTGTGTCAGTGCAGTTTTAGGTATCTTACAATTGTCTTTCTGGAATAGCAAATGTAGAAATCTGGCATTATTCACATCTTGATTCTGTTTTGTGAACCTTCCTAATAAGTGCCATTCTCATTTAATACCCAAATATATGCACATATTATGCTAAAATGCTCAAACAAAATGACTGCATGTCAACAAAATTCATGCTGGAATGATCACTTGCACAAGTAGCAACGAGTGCTCCAAGCTTTTTGCACCATATTCCAATGAGAACTCATAGGAGAGAATGGATTACAACTAATGGAGAAAATTCCTGCTGAATGTCACATAGCAATACAGAACACACATTTATTGTTCATTTCACTCCATTTCAGTTCCTTTTCAGTCACACTCTGAAACATTCCAATCTGCTATGTAATGTAAAAGGATCATGCTTTATGTTTTATTTATTTCTCCCATGCATTATATTTGTCACTTGTCGAAACTGTCCATGCACCAATCATACAATAAGAACTTCTCTGCAGATAGCATTTCATAAAGTCACAGGAGAGGCAACTGAAATTACAGCAATACTGAACGGATCGTTTGTCTCCATTTTCTTCTGAGAAGTTTCAAATATAACCTACTGAAAGAAATGACAACTGTAAAATAAGTCCATTCCATTAAAAAGCATGGAACACAAACATCGGTCCTTGATCTATGCCATTGCTCATGCTGCTTTTGAACATCTTCCTATCTTACCATATCAATATGTATTACAATGTCTTTTTCCATCATAACACTT